>NC_053438.1:26823662-27113729 GCF_007990345.1 Gossypium hirsutum | reverse complement strand
CAGTTCACTCTGATTTACATTCTGTTCAGACAACCTCGGGCAATCTTTAATGAAGTGGTCAACTGATCCGCACTTGTAACAGGAGCGGTCAGGGAATCTACAACTCCCCGAATGCCATTTACCGCAATATCGGCATTCCATTCTATCTCGACGTTCATTCCCAACACTGGCGACCGAAGTGCCTCGTGTACCCACAGGGGGTCGATCACGATCTCGTCTAAAAAGGCCCGAAGTGCCTCTAGACCGGCCCACATCATCTCAAAATTTCTTCGATGCCTGTTGAAGAGACTTTCCCGAGGATCTTTTACGAAACTCTCCAGTTCCCACATCAACTTTTTGTTTTTCTTTTCTAAGCTCTTCGGCTTTACAAGCTC
Source organism: Gossypium hirsutum (assembly GCF_007990345.1). Taxonomy (NCBI): domain Eukaryota; kingdom Viridiplantae; phylum Streptophyta; class Magnoliopsida; order Malvales; family Malvaceae; genus Gossypium; species Gossypium hirsutum. Next base: position 27,113,355 of record NC_053438.1, on the reverse strand, counting down.
GCTCGACAAGTACTACGAACTCTCGTATTTCAAGAATGCCAACGAACATTTTTATATCTTCATTCAGCCCATCCTCGAAGCGTTTACACATGATAGCCTCGGACGAAACACATTCCCGAGCGTATCTACTAAGTCTAACAAATTTTCACTCGTAATCAGTAACTGACATAGAACCTTGCTTAAGCTCAAGAAATTCCTTCCGTTTTTGATCAACAAATCTCTGACTGATATACTTTTTCCGAAACTCAGTTTGGAAAAAATCCCAAGTTACTTGCTCTCAGGGCGCAACAGAAGTCAGAGTACTCCACCAATAGTAGGCAGAATCGCGTAGCAAGGAGATAGTACACTTTAGGCATTCATCGGGTGTACAAGATAGCTCATCGAGTACCCGGATAGTGTTGTCCAACCAAAATTCAGCTTGCTTGGCATCGTCGCTATCCGTAGCTTTAAATTCAGTAGCCCCATGTTTTCGGATTCTGTCCACTGGGGGCTTATTTGACCTTATTTGGTCAGTTTCCGGAGGTATTGTAGGTGCGGGGGTGGTATTAGTCGGGAATGGAGGTTGTGGAACAGCCGTATTAATTCGAATGTATTGGTTGAACCAATCATTCATCACACTATAGAAAGCTTGTCTAGCTTCATCATTCGGGTTACTAGCATTAGGTTGAGAGTCCGCCGGCGCTGTCCCTTGTGCGGGAGCGGGCGCTACACTCTCAAGATCATCAGCTACCGCTCGGTCGGGATCGGGATCCATTACTATAAATAAACACATTTGCAAATGTCAAAAATCACCACACTATCAATTGATCACATAAAATGGCATGTATAGCTAGACCCAACGCATTACGGTAGTCCTAGAATCGACTAAACCGTAGCTCTGATACAAATCAAATCTAACACCCCGAACCCGAGACCGTCACCGGAGTCGAACACGAGGTGTTAACAGACTTTAAACCACTTATAAAAAAAAATTTCCCAGACACTGCCAATCTGCGTACTAGTCGCTTTAAAAATCATATCTTGAGTTCAGAAACTCGGAATCCAGTTCCGTAAATTTTTCCCGAAACTAGACTCATATTCCCATCTACATATTTTTTTCTAGAATTTTTGGTCGGGCCAATTAGTACAGTTTATTAGTCAAAGTTTCCCATGTTACAGGGATCGACTACACTAACCTTTGCGCATTACGACTTGGATATCTCCCTGTACAGGGATTCAATACTGATGTCGTTTGTTTCTATAGAAACTAGACTCAACGAGGAATCTATACATATATGGCATGACTCCTAATTATCTTTGGTTAATTTATAATGAATTTCCAAAGTCGATACAGGGAATCCAGAAACCGTTCTGGCCCTGTCTTACGAGAACCTGAATGTCTCTTTACATACTGTCCATATGATCGTTTCGTTACTTTCCTATGAAAATAGATTCATCAAGGTTCGTTTACATAATTTATTCACTATTTAATTCCATTCCTACTATTTTTAGTGATTTTCCAAATCTACATCACTGCTGCTGTCAGCATCTGCCTTTAAGGTAGACTTTACCTATTTCATAGTTTCCATGATTCAACTAGCCCTTTTAGCATAAATAGCACAATTTACGATAGTGATTAACCATTCCCATGGCCAATCCTTGTTAAGCATATCCACACCTCTCAATAACCATATCCATACCAAATGATTATAACATTATACTCAAACATATATAAGCTATTTTCGCATGGCTATCCAAAATTATACAAGTCCAAAGGGTCCATGACCCACAACAAAAGGGTAGTCCTATACATGCCATTTCGAAGTTCAACCAAAATTGTACCAAAAGGGGGGGCTTTGATAGTGTGGGCGACTTCGACTTCAAAATCCCGAGTCCGATAGCTGGAGAACCAAAATCTATAAAACAGAGAATCAAGGAGACGGAGTAAGCAATTTATGCTTAGTAAGTTTTGAGCAAGGGATTCCAACACAACAAAAGTATAGCATTCATGTAGCTAAACGGATAATTTCATATGCACAATTTTTCAATATCATACTTACTTCACATTACCAACCCTTTTATTCATACACAAAGATCAACTTAGCCAAAGGCCGGTAGCTCATTTATCAACTGAGCGAATACTTATTTGTAAGGGCTCAACTAATTCAAAGCACATACGAAACATACCTCAATGTTGGGATGTTTCAAGCGTATTAACTAAAATTTTTACAGCAAGATCATTCATTCCCAAATCACGTACCTTCGGAATTTAACCGGATATAGCTACTCGTTCAAATGCCTTCGGGACATAGCCCGGTTATAGTAACTCGCACAAATGCCTTCGGGACTTAACCCGGATTTAGTAACTCGCACAAATGCCTTCGGATCTTAGTCCGGATTTAGTAACTCGTACAAATGCCTTCGGGCTTAGCCCGGAATTAGTATCTCGCACAAATGCCTTCGGATCTTAGTCCGGATATGGTCACTTAGCACAAGCCTTCGGGACTTAGCCCGGACATCATTCAAATAACCATGCACATTTAACAATAAATCATGGTACATTCGTATTTCGTTTTCGTTAGCAAAACTCAAACACAAGACACTTATCATTCTTGCAATTTCGGCTCAATAGCCACACAAAGAGCATGATTTTGATTTGCTTAAAACATGATCTAATCAAATCATAATTTAAGCTCTTTTACTCAAGAACTTACCTCGGATGTTGTCGAACGATTCCGATAGCTATTCGACCACTTTTTCCTTCCCTTTATCGGATTTAGTTCCCCTTTGCTCTTGAACTTAATTAAACAAATAAATTGATTTAATCATTTGAGCATCGAAAAGAGGAACACAAGGCACTTAGCCCATATTTATACATTAGACATTAAAGTCACATATGTACGGAATCATGAATCAAACTCAACATTTTAGCTAATTTTCCCCCTTGGCCGAATTTTCTAAGCCAAGACAAAAGCATCAATATGCTTGCCTCTAACCGAATACATGCAACACCAATCTCCTTCCTATGGCCGAATATGCATGTCTATGTTGGGGCCGATTGCAACACTTAATACATTCTACAAGTATGGTCACTTGTATTGACTAAACACCATTTTGTTTCAAGTTCAAAACTTGGCTAATACACACATATATACACTAGTAAAGCATCCTCTCCCTTTCCATCAATTTAACACATGCATTACTCATTAATATACAAAAATTATATTCGGCCTTAGCACACAACTTGCTAGCCGATTCTTCTCCATCTAGCAACTAATGCACATATGTGCTCACTCAAAAATGCTAAAAAGAAGATTCAAGAATCATCAATCCACCATCACATGCATCATTAACAAGCTTCATATTTAGCATGCAATGGCATTAACACAAAATCCACCTAGGCCGAATATCATCCCCATGACATAGCAAAGATTTGAACCATGGGCTAATTAGAACTCAAGCTAGCAACTAAAAACATGCATGAATCTCATGGCACAACCTCAAACATACCTTGATCTAGATACAAGTATGGCCAAACCTCCTCCTAATCCTCTTCCAAACCAAACATGAAGCAAGAACTCCTTCCTCCTTCCTTAGAATTTTCGGCCAAAAGAAGATGAAAAAGGATGAACAAAATTTTTCTTTTCTTTTCTTTAACTCACGGCAATGGGGGGGCATGGATGAGACCATTCTTTTTTTTTCATCACTCCTCCCTTTCATTATTTAATTACCATGCTCATTATTTTATTGTTTCCACCCATGATGCACCAACACAACATGTCTATGACATGTCTTGCCCATCACACTTGGTCTACCATACTTGTCATGGCCGGCCACTACTAATAGAGGGGGGGGGAATTGACATGCAAGTCCCCCCTTTTTCAACATGCACTAATAGGTCCTTATGCTTTGACCTATCACATTTCAAAATTTTCTCACATAAGTCCTATTTACTAAAACTCACATGCAATCGACTAAATCGAAGCTTGAAATTTTCACACATTCATAATTACATATTCTAGACAATAAATATCACATTCGAACATTTTGGTGACTCGGTTTAGCGGTCCCGAAACCACTTCCTGACTAGGGTCAATTTTGGGCTGTCACACATCTCATATCAACTTATTTGAGTATGGCCATGCATTTCTAGTCTCACTCAATCAAGTGGTCTAAGATATTACTCCCATTATGTAGGAGGGACTTATCCTATATTGATCAACCATATCCCTCTACATAGATTGTGGTATATCCAACATCAGCCATCATAGAACAACCAATTACGGTGTACGTTTGATTGTATCAAAATATGCAACTCACGATGTTGGTATAATGATGATCTCAAGTCCGAGGATCATATACATATTAATCACTATGAGTAATGTTGTGACAATTACATAATAATCCAAGAAAAATACTCATAGCGGGTCAGTCCAATATGTTGTTCACTAACACACATATTCATGCATTGATTTTGACACTCCATACCAATGACAACTCTTTATCATCAATCAACTACATGTTAGCCTTAATGCATTATTGTTGTCCTAGCCAATAATAATACTTGACTAAGGACCTTTTAAGAATAATCATATTATTCTCAGGATATTATTATAAAAATAGTTTATTTATACATACAGAAAAGAAACTGAAATAATAATGGTAACGCCTTATATTAATAAACATGATAAATCAAGTATGTTATTACAAACATCTCATGACTGATCTTTGGGCATACTTTTACAGTCTCTACAAAAATCCCAACTCTCTAGCTACATCTCTCAAAATAAACGATCTCGTAGCACCAGAATCTAGTAAATCTAGAAGAGAAAAAGACTATAGAGTGAATGTACCTGTGATGACGTCTGTGACCTCTCTAGTCTGGGGCTCTCTAACTATATATATTCTAGTCGAACCTTAAGTCTTAACTCGAGCAGTTCCTCTCTGTCCAAACCTTGTACCACCATCACCTCTGCCACAACCTTTCCCTCGAGCAGGTGCAGCAACAATAGCAACAGTAGCAACAGCATGCTGGTCTTTAGCCATAACTACCCTCATAAGGTAATCTCTAATATGGTGCTCCATCAATTTGCAAGCAATATAGGCACTAGTCACCCTCCAACACTCACCAGGATGCCTACGGTTACAATGCTCACACAATGGCATCATAGTAGGTCCCTGATCACCTGCGTCAATCACAACTCTTCTAGTCTGTCTAACCAGACCCTGGCTTAATGCAACACGTCGTCCAGACCTCCCAAAATAACCCCTCATGGCCTTCCAGACAAGTCCACTAGCAGATTCAGATGACCTCTTAACAATCCCAACAGTAACAGCTTTGGGCTCCTCACCCAAAGTCTCATCTAAAGCTCGGGCCTTCCCAGCCAACTCGTCAAAGACCTTAGTAGACTGCGCTACCAGATACAACTTAATATCCTGGTTCAGCCCAAACCTAAACCTCTTACAATGACTAGCCTATTGCGCCACCAACTCAGGCACATACTAGCTCAAATGCAAATAGTCGCATCTCCTTGCCTCCAAATATTCTTTTCCCATGAACTTCCTTCCAAAAGACTCCAGGAAAAAGTCCCAATCCACTCTTTCAGGTGCAGTACCACGCTCGATTGTCACCCACCAGCAATGAGCCTCACCATCTAGAAACGACACTGAGCACTCAAGCTTATCCTCATTCGAATAACCCATCTGACCAAGGATACAGGTAACTCTCTCCAACCAGTACTCAGCACGAGTAGGGTCTCCTCTCCTAACTCCTCAAAACTCCTTACCACCTAGAGCTCGCAGACGCTCTAGTGGTAATCCTTAGTGAACAAAAGCATCATTGGCACCAGCAATACGCTGCAGCACCCTGATCTTCTCAAATATCAAGTGCTCAACTCGATCCAGATGAGCATTTTCACGCAGCCACGGTAGTGCATCTCCATGCAGCGGTGGCAGTGGTACATCTTCATATGGTTGCGGTGGTGTCGACAATGCACCGTGACTACCTTTTCCTAATTACAGAGACGTAAAGTAGATAGAATACTAAAGAAAAAAGTAGGGAAAATGTACCAGAACTGAGTAGCGGCAAGTGATCCAACGATTAACTAAGTATAATTTCTTATGGGGCATTGTGTTCCTGATTCCTACCCTAGAAGACAGTTTATAAAATAAAGAACATGCAAGGTTAAAATAGACAATTTCAAGCAATATTATTAGGTAGGCTAGGCTTCGAGGTTACAAAACCTGTGACCTTTAATGTTTAACAAACATGGCTCTGATACCACCAAATGTGACACCTCAAACTCAACCGGAATGGACTGACCCAGATTCGAAGCGATACATTAGCCACAAAGTGACCCTCCAACACAAAACCACCCCAACCTTATACACCTTAATTCTAAGTAATAAATGTCTAATCATATTGCGGAAGCGATTTGTGAACCATTTTAAAACTATTTTTAAGGATTTAACCCTAAGAGTTTTTAGTAATTTTACCACTAAAACTAAATGATCCCGATTTTAATTCTAAATGATTACCAACTTCCTTTTAATAAATTTTGGGAAACCCCTAAAATTCCATTTAATTAACCACTTTTCCTTAATCCATTTATTAGTTAAGGCTATATTAGCTAAGTTTTATTACCTTAATCATATATATACAATTTTAATTAATCTAATTACAACTAATAAACAACATGTAATCATAATTTAAACATTCAAAATCATGCTTAACAAAAAACAATTAAATCATACAATGGACTTACCTTAGCAACAAAACTATCCACTCATTGACAAGCTACAATTAAAATGTATTAGTGAAAATTTCATGCTTCAATCACCATGATATCACTTAGCAACATACCATAATCCACACAACATTTAACCATAAAATAAATCATTAAAAAAACACGTATAATATCTCAAAATTAAAATCCAAATAAAAGTCTCAAATGTCCACTACAAGTATATCGAATTATCTCAATTAAGTGCCACAATAGCCTCTAATGTTTCTAAAGAAGATTCCTTAATCTATAGTACCAAATAGCCTTAAAATTGGACAAACCTTGCCCTTTCTCCTCAACTGTCCAAAGCCAAAAAAAAGAAAACTATGCACAATGTTGTGAGGGTGTGAGCTGAAAAAGCTCAGTGAGTGGCCATAAATTAAATAAGTAAATCACACAAAAAACATACTTAAACTAAGGCAAATCATGTATCAAACTTTGAGTATATGAATCATAGTTTCAATTATACTTTCATGCTCAATTATAGCATTCAATTGACTAAAATTTCCAACAACAATGCAACATCACAACAGTACAATTCTATATGTTATTCCACTAGTAAAAATCACATTTATTATGGCATGTGGTAACATAATTTAATTAACAAACAAAAACTTATATTGGCAAATGACATCCACGGTAAAATATAAACTTGTGATCATGCACCGGATAAACGGATCTCTGATCTCCTAAATATCGATACAATACTCTGGTTGAGTGGGGCGTAGCCACACACTCATATCGCCTCAAAATCACCAATAATTGAGTGGAGAAAAAGGCTCAACACTCCTTTATCCACTCCAACAAAATCAATACTCCTAAACCCATATACTCACTAATCCTATGGCATGCCATTTATATCCATTGGATCTACCATGCAATGTTGCCATTATAACAATCATACAAGGCACAAAAACTGATATTTAAGCATTTAATTCATGATATAAAATTTCAATTTAAACAATGTCACTTAGCAATTTTAGTACCAACATAGATAAACACAGTAAATGCCTTTTTCCATGGGTCTAAAAATCAATCATAAAACCATCATCAAGTGCACTGATATATAGTAATCCATGCTCCAATTATTCTTCAATACAATCCAAATCAATCATACCAAACACATAATTCATAATTTCCATAAATCATTTACACATATGCTTATATAAAATTAAAATCAGTTTTAATAATCTAAACCATTTGAGATACAATTGAATCATTAGAAACACAATTCAAAACCTCAGTTTAGAATGTAAACAAGCATGTTTACCAATTGCCTTTAAAAACCATCCATCTTCACATTTTGCTTCTCAAGCCAAAGTGTATCAAGTAGTTGTGTTTGACCTCGATTCTGAATAACATTGGGCTCTTTTTATTGTGGAGTTTAAATAGAGATAAAATACATGTTACAAGCTATCATTAGCAACCAGAAAATAAAAAAAAAATCATGAACTACATGGATCTAAAATGCCTCTTCAATCTACCTTACTAAAAAACTCACAGCATAGCCGAAACACAAATTTCAACTCCTAAATGACCTCTGCACCAAAAACTATGTCTAAACATCATTTCTAACCTATCAACACAAAACTTAAGCATCAATTTCATCAAAGAAACTATTTCATAATTTTCGGGAAAATCAACTCATGTTCTTAGTTAAAAACGGATTTGTCAAAACTAATCAATCAAACGAGCTTAATCTTTTATTTTCTAATCAAAAACCTCTTAATAAACATGATTTGAGCTTAGATATCCATTTAAACTTGGATTCCAACTCAAAACCATGAATCCACCATTGATGAATTTCATGTTGAAGACAGAAGAGATCAAGATTTGAAAAACCATTTTAATTTATTTAAATAAAAAATAATTATTAAAAACAACTTTAAAATGAATTTAGAGTTGAGAAATTACATTCAATCGATCTAGAATCATCAATATTGAAGATTGGATCAAGATCTTTAAAGAACTCGGATGAGTTTTTTCCCAACTTTAAAAATCTTTTGTAGAGAATTTTGCGAGAATTTGGAGAAAATGAATCTGAAATCTAATATTTGATATGTGTACTTCGAAAATGAAAATGAAAAACGAGAGAAAACACTTAGAAATTGGGTGAAAATTGTGTGTGAAGTGACGAGGTTCCAATGTTTTTGAACTGAAGAACCACCACCTGATTTCCAAAGATTGGGGAAATTGCCATCAGCCAGTCCCATAACTCCCTTGTTTTACTAAATAATTCTTTCCCTCCAAAATTCTTAAAATATGGGTAATTTGCCATAGAACCAGTCAAATATTTCCCTTGTTTTGCAAAATGGTCCTATGTAATTAATATTTTAAATTCTCTTAATTAAACCCCCATTTTAATTTATTTTTCAATTCTGATTTGATCCAAAACATTTATTTTACCCAAAAATTATTTAAAACTATAAAATTAATTTTTCAAAAATTATATTTATTTTTCAGAATGTTATTTCCTGATTTTTTTAAATGAAATTAAATTAACTAAGCTAAGGGAAAAACTACTAATAACCCCGATTAACTCCTAATTTTTCACTCAGAACCCGATAAACTTACTCAAAACTACTAGACCTATTTTTAGGGCCTTACATTAACCCTTTGAGCACTTTTAGTGCCATGTGATAGGGTGCAATGGATACCGGTACAGTACCAGGATAGAACTCAATACCAAATTCAACTTCACAATCCGATGGCAAACCCGGTCTCTCTTCAGGAAACACGTCAGGAAAATCCTTAACAGTGCGAATATCTTGAACTCTCAACTCCTTACTAAATGAATTTATCACATAAGCTAAATAAGCCTCACAACCTTTTCCCAACACCTTTTCAACCTTCAAAGCCGAAACCATATTAGACAGAAAACTCGATCTTTCACCAACAACATCAATTTTCAACCCATCACTATTGCTCAAAGTAATTAGTTTCGTCTCAAAATTACCTTAGCCTTATGTTCAGTTAACCATTCCATACCATATATTACATCAAAACAATAGAAGGGCAATTCTATAAATCAACAGAGAAAACGTGCCCTTGAATTTCAAACAGTCCAAACAATCAAAGTAACTTAAACACTTGAATTTCTAGATCCATGGGTTGCAAAACTCCAATCAATACATCAACAATCAGTAGGTACGAGTGTTAATGAACCTAGCCACTGATACCACCAAATGTAACACCTTATACCCGGCCGAATCGCTGAGCCTGAATATCAGGATGCCCCAACACCTTCTCATATCATTCACAAAAACTAAAAGGCCATTCTAGAATAAACGTCATCAATTTTAGTATTTGCTCAAGTTTTAAGTGAAATGGGCTCCTAATTACCATTAAGTCTTGCTAAACATACCTTAAGCATCATATAATAACATTTTTACATACATAAGGGCCACTTAACAAAATTTCCCAATCAAGTACGTAGGTATCGATACTGGCACATGGGTATCAATATTTCCTTCATTCGGTACCGATACCAAAACAACATTTTGTTTCTCACCCAAAAATGAAACACTTAAAATTATTGATACCTTACAAAAAGTGTCAGTAATTTTACCCCGAGTATCAATATTTGTGGTATTATATCGATACCAATTTATGATTCTAACTTCCTGCACATTTCAAAATCACAGAGGTGTCATTTTTAACACAAGAATATCAATACCTCTATTTCAGTCCTAAAAAATACAACACATATAAGCCTATTGAACATTCCAACACCAAATCTATTCATCATGCATCCATTAGTATACCGAATAAATATCAAATTGTCCATATCAATGGTTTCAAACACAAAAATTAGGTCCAAGTAATAATCAACATATTTCAAAACAAATCTCATAATCCCAAGAATGAATAGACTATGAAAGCATCCAAAAACTTCCTTATTCCAAAAATATAAATAGTTACAATAACACCTACGAAAAAATGAAAATGAACTTGCTTGGATCACCCCTTAGAAACCACACGGCTCAAACCGACACACGACTAATCTCCAATGGTTTAAGAATGGGGTGGGTGAACTTAACAAGCTCAGTGAATGCCCAGAACAACTACCATGCAAACTGTACATCAAGCATTAGTGAAACATACATGTAGCATAATTATAGCAGCCTTAAATTATTTGACATATTTTACCTAACATGCATATTCGATATTTTATTTACAGATTCAATACATACATATTCACGCTTACATCACAATTCATACGATCATATATGTAGATAATTTGGCACTTGAGCTATGAAATGTAAAAGTGGGCACTATCACCACTCATCGGATACATGGATCTCCAACACACCACACAGAGTCATAGAGTCAAATATGTCCCAAAGGTGAAGTATAAAATTAACACTCTGCAATACACCAAACACATCTCGTTGAATGGAGCTTAGCTCACATTCCCTTATCTCTCCAAACATGTCCCAGGGCCTCAACGCCCAAATCATATAACATATAAGTGAGTGCTCACAATCCTCTGGTATGCCAACAATATCGAACAGTCTCAAGAATCACAAGACCAAAATATTCGTTATTAAACACACAAATTACTTATCAGTTTTTAGCTCACTATCATTGTATATACGCATCATTAGCACATTACAATCCTTGTCACTTAGCATGTATTATATGCCCACATATACACTTCCACAACGATAACCATGAACACATAACATATGTAATGGCATATCATCTCAATTCACTTTTTTACTATAACACAATGACATAATAAATAAGTTATTCATGAGCACGAGAAAGCTTACACTCAGAATCCAAAGTAGGGGTTCAAGCTACAACTAAATTCCTAAATAATACATCGAATCATGACCACGAGCAATTATTCCAAACACTCACCAATACACTTTCGCCGAAAAGCCGAAAGCTCAAACTAGCCATTCCTAACTCGTAGATGGTCCTAGCTAATTCGAAGCTTCAACACAATAATTCACACAACAATACATTCAAAAATCAACTAAGGACTCACCACAAGCAATCAAAAATATAAGCTTAAACTAAAATCTCATGTAACCGAAACTTTAACATAGCAAACTTTAAATTTGAATATCTCGATCTATACTTAGTATTTTTGCCTAAAACCAATTCCGTTCATCTTATAATTCACCTATGACTAATCCTCAACCCTTAAACTACGTTAATCTACTCAATTCATGGTATCGACTTTTTTAACATGTTTATGGCTATTTTTCAAAAAATCATTAAAACTCAAGAAATCTTCAGTGAAACTTCAAAGCAAGTTTAAAACCCTCTTTATCATGTCAAAACCTACTGATTAACACTTTGAAATCACATTTTTACTCAAAAATCTAAAATTCACTATTAACGACTCTATTTTCGGCTTTTATTTAAAACATGCAATTTAATAACTCAAAACTTAGTTTCAAAGGCCAATCAACATTAAAAACTAGTGAGAAAGTGAATGATTAGCTCTGATGGAAGAATAACTAAGTTTTTAATACAAATCTGAGAAACCCACAAGTGGAGAATATGAAGAAATTAATGGAATTTTGGGGTGTTTTCTTGAAGTATTATGTAGATTAAAGACTTGTGTGATGATGGAAATAAAAAATAATGAAGATATAAGAAAGAAAATTGAAGGTAGGTGTTTGGAAGAGCAAAGAGATGACACAATCAAGCAAAGAAGAGAAAATAATGTGAACACAAGCTGTAGGTGGGGGTTTTTAGGTTTAATTTTAAAATTTGGTAAAGCTACAGCATAAATGCTCACAATTTCAACTCTGTTACAAATCAATCCTTTTTGTAAAATTAAAGGTTTCCCGAACAATTTTTCAAAAATTGATTTGGTTTTCTAAAAACCATTATCGAAAACATTACCAATATACCATGTAACAAAATTTCGAACACTTTAAGGCTAAAATTCTTAAATTAGCCTTAAAACTCTTAGACCCTATTTTGGGGAGCTACAATAACGCTATGGTTGAGTACAAGTTCAAATGGGTATAGCTAATAATCGGTAATAGCAAAAATGGCGTTCGTATCTAGAGTAAAATAGGGCGTATCTAAATTCTAATAGGGTTAGAGGAGACTTTGGATAGGTACCGAATGTGAACAAATTTTCTAATATCTTTCCCAAGGAATTACCATGGATTTTTCCGAACAAAGATGTGGAATTATTTATTGATGTGGCGCTAGGAACTACTCCTATATCAAGCGTGCCTTACAAAATGGCCCTAGTAGAGAAAAAGGAATTGAATACTTAGCTACAAGATTTGTTGGACAAGGGGTTCATCAGACTAAGTGTTTCACCTTAGGGTGCGCCCATACTATTTGTCAAGAAAAAGGATGAAACCCTTAGGTTGTGTATTGACTATAGGCAACTAAACAAAGTGACCACAAAGAACAAGTACCTGTTACCCAATATTAAGGACTTGTTTGATCAGCTCAATGGAGCTAATGTATTTTCGAAGATCGATATGCGATCTGGCTATTATCAGGTGAAGATAAAAAGAGATGATATTCAAAAGATTACATTTTTTACACGCTATGGACACTATGAATTTTTTGGTAATGCCTTCTGGTTTGACCAACATGATAGTTTTATTCCTAGATCTGATGTATAGTCTACTCTAAGAGTGAGGCAGAGCATAAGGAACACTTGTGGATAATTTTAAGTGTCCTTCGGGAGAATAGATTATATGCCAAATTCAGTAAGTGTGAATTTTGGCCGAAGAAAGTCTATTTCCTAGGCCATATTATCTTCGCCAAAGGAATCAAAGTAGACCTCGAGAAGATATGGGCTGTACTTGATTGAAATCTTCAATTTCCTAGGATTGGCAGGATATTACAAGAGGTTTGTGATAGGATTCTCTACAATAGCAACGCCATTGACCTGATTGAATGAAGTTCCATTGGACTGAGGAATGTCAACATAGTTTCAATGAGTTGAAGAAAGCATTGAATGAAGCCCCAGTGCCGAGTCAAGTAGAATCAGGGGTAGAATATTTTGTATTTATGGATGCATCATTGAATGGATTAGGGTGTGTACTCATGTAAAAGGGGAAGGTGATTGCTTATGCATCACGCCAACTAAAGACACATGAAAATAACTACCCAACTCATGATTCAAAGTTAACAAATATAGTATTAGCTCTTAAAATTTGGAGGCATTATCTCTATGGGGAGAAGTTTTGTATATTCTCTAACCATAAAAGCTTAAAGTATCTGCTCACTCAGAATGAGCTAAATTTATGTCAACAAAGATGGATCGAGCTATTAAAGGATTACTACTTGACTATTGAATACCATCCAAGAAAGGCGAATGTGGTTGCTGATGTCTTGAGTAGGAAGACTGTAATGACTTTAGCCACCTTGAAAGCAAGTGTATGTTTGGAGAATGATGGGAAAATTCTTTTTGAGTTAAAAGCATAACGTGTGTTTTTATCTCAATTTAGGATTCTCAGTTGAAACATGCGCGATGTGAGGAAATAAAGGAGCGCATTAAGTCTAGAAATGTTAATAATTTCAGCCTTGGTAAATAAGGAGAATTACGCTTTATGGGAAGAATGTATGTTCCCAATAAAGAAAAATTGAGGCAAGAAATCTTGGATTAAGCACATCAAAAATCCTATTCCCTTCATCGAAGAAGTGTAAAGATGTACAGGGATCTGAAACAACTATTTTGGTGGCCAGGAATGACAAGAGATATATCGAAGTTTGTAATGAAGTGCCAAACTTTCCAAAGGGTCAAAGTAGAAGATCAAGTTCCTTCTGGTAAATTGTGCTCATTGGAAATCCTTGAATGGAAGTGGGACATAATCACAATGGATTTTTTTCTCAGGGTTGCTCATTGGGCCATCCATGATAAATGTTGTTTGGGTAATTGTGGATCGATTGACGAAGTCAGCTCAGTTCATGGTGGTGTGAATGAACTACCCGCTAAAAAGGTTAGTGACGTTGTACATATCACATATATTTCACTTGCACGAAATACCATCTACAATTGTTTCTGATCAATATCCTAAGTTTATGTCTAGGTTTCAGAAATAGTTATAGAAATCTCTAAGAACCAAGCTTTAGTTTAGTACCGCTTTCCATCTACAGACCAACAAGCGGAGAAAGTGATCCAAGTACTAGAGGACATGCTTTGAAGTTGTGTGATTGACTTTGGGTTTTATTGGTAGAAGTACCTACCTTCGACGGAATTCACCTACAAGGATAGTTATCATGCCAGTTTGGGCATGTTGCCTTTCGAAGCATTGTATGGAAGAAAATGTAGATCACTGATATTTTAGATGGAGCTTAGTGAGCAGAAGCTAGTTGGGCCAGACTTCATCCACGAGATGAAAGAAACAGTGATGGTCATTAAGAACCACTTTAAGGTTGTTCAAGATCGACGAAAAGCATAGGTAGACAGAAGTAGGAAAGATATATCATATGAAGTTGGCAACAAGGCATTCCTTAAAGTTTTTCCTTGGAAAAAGATCATTTTCTTTGGCCTAAAGGTGAAACTTAGCTCATGACTCATTAGTCCTTACGAGATACTAGAGCGCACTGGATCGGTGACATATCAATTAGGCCTGCCATAAAAACTATCCAATATCCATGACGTATTTCATGTATCAATGTTATGAAGGTATCGCTTAGATCTGGATCATGTGGTACAAGTGGAAATGTTGGAGGTAGAACCCAATCTATTATATGAAGAAGAGTCGGTGTGTATCTTGGATAGAGAAGTTAAAATACTTCGAAAAAAAAGAGATTCCTTTCGTTAAATTCCTGTGGCAGAACCATAAGGTAAAAAAAGATACATGGGAGAGAGAAAGCACTGTGGGGGAACAATACCTACATCTTTTCTTAGGCACAAAATTTATTTTTAAGGTGGGGAGTTGTCATACCCTAATTCGGCAAGCCGAATCAGGTTGAGAGACTACGCTAGTGGGGGATGACAAATTTGTGAAACTTAGAATGGTAAAGGTGAAAACTTCGTGATGGAAGTTACAAAGAAATTTGTCAACAATGTGAAGTACCAGTCCTAGTGGTAGGAATGTTATAATAGGGTAAGGACCTTATTGGGCAGAGTTTTCCTGCTAATAAGATCGCCACCCGTGCTTTAGTATCATTACTTAAGTAATAATGATAGCTTACAAGATATTTTTATGTCGCTTGGCATCTCTGTGGAGGAAACGTGTCTGTAATAAGGACAATTGTAAAGCCTCATAGGATGTGATTAATTAGTAGGATCGTGTGAGACCCAATAATGATTAGAGATAAACTTGATTGGGATTTCAATGTGACTTAGCTATAAATAGGATAACATGGTAATTGAGAGAAGATTTCTTATTCATATTCTCCACCACACTTTGTTATCATCAAAAAACCAGAAGTATTCTTCACTGCTAGCAAGGGTAGTAATTGTAAAAGTTAAGAGAACTTCAGTGCTACTTTTTTATTGGTAAATACTTCAAACCTTCCACTGAGTTTTACTAGATAGATAGAGGCTAACTTAAGAAAGGGTTGGTAAGATTTCCTTTAGTACTGGGTAGGAAGGAAACTCCTAACCAGAAATCATCTGCATGTTTATAGATTCTTACTGTATCTCTAGTATTTGGTTATTTTTTATGATTAATAGAATTGTTTTACTGTTTAACTAAATAAATGGGAGAGGGTCTCAGTGCTAAAGGAAAAGAACTAGTGGTAGAGTAGATAGAGTTCTGAGTAAGGTATTCTGGTGAGTTCTTCTATACCTTGTGTTAGGTATATGTGTTATTTTGTTCATTTTTAAACTCCAGGTAAGTGGCTAGTCATTTTCTTCTGAATTCTATGTCTGAGAAGTCTCTTGCAATGAGTTACTGCATGCATGGTTCATTATGTCTAAACAGGTCCGAAAAACCTAGATATATGCAAAGTATAAGTACTCCTTCCTTGGTGCACAAGCTCTGTATACAAATAGGTGAATGGAGGTATTAATGAAATATTATGCATAATGATAATGAAGATACATGATAAAGAATTTTGCCTCTGATATGGCACTTGTTGCAAACTGTGACTGGTGAAAACCCGGCCTTACGGGAGAACATTGGTGTGTTTATAAAAGGATGGGAGTTAGGAGGATACAAAGGAAATGTTATTGAATAGCTTGGATGAGCAGATATTGAAGATACAAGAAATAAATTGGGTTCTTCAGGAATCGGGGATCAAAAGCTAGCACAAGGAAAAGAGTACATAGAAAAAAAGTGATGCATATGATGTTATACGTTGCATAAGCGCATGATTACTAAGCTTGTCTATCATAGAGGAAAAACTAAGCACGTAGGGTATTCAAGGAGTAGATGTGCCTGTGATTGTCACATGTAAATAAAGAAAGTGGTGTTGATCCCAAACTATGGAGTTATCTGCTCGTTGAACTGAAAACCATATTAATGTATCCGCCAAATGGGGCAAAATAAACATGTCTTCTATTCTTTTATTTCTACGTATGTTACTAATCATGGTGAGATTTCCCTTCTCAAGAACCCACTAAGTTTTTATGAACTTACCAAGTTTCTTCTTCCTTTTAGGTTAAACACGGTGATTGAAGAGATACGGTTAGATTGGTGGCTTTTAGTGAGCCTATTAAATTTTCAAGATTAATATGTAATTGTTGGGGGTGTTAGGTCTTTTGTCAAATGCCACCACTTTAAAACTTTATCTTATATTGAATGATATTGTGAACACTTTGAATGATGAATGGAATGCTTGTTGGTATATTAGTATTTACATTTCATGAATGCAGGTGTAGTTGATGATCACAAAAAGGGGAGGTAAACCGAGTGTAATCAAGTCCTTAATTGTACTGAACTATTTCATTAAAATCGTACTCCCAAGTAAAGATGACTTAGATTAAAGTAATACTGCCTTGGTAGAGAGTGTATCCGGAAAAATGGCTAACGTGTCCTTCTAGTGAAGAAACATAAATAGATGTGCCTTCGAACGGGTCAACCTGTGAGACTCCATACCCAGATTTAGGGATCAAGTCAGGCATAGTGTATCATAGGAGGAATCTTAACAGAATTCAAATTTTTTGTTTTTCCCTATTCCTCCACCCATTTCTCCATTCCCCATCCTAACCTTGACGCTCGAACATCACAGTGTCCCCTTCAGAAGGCCTAGAGTTTCGCACATCATTGGTGCACTCAGCAACATCGTATGGTGGTATCTAGTAGAATTACACATTGTTCGCAATCCTAACTTCGTCTAACCCAATGATAATTTCCTACATGTTCCACTATTATAAACATGCCATACATACATTTCAAAGATTAAATACCATGGAATCATAGCTAATTCACGCATACTAAAGTGCAGAAACTCAAATGATGTTTCTTTCCTTTATCAACCTAGATTTCCCAAATGCCAGAGCTTCCATTCTCCTGGAAGCTAAGCATGACAACCAAATTATGGATTCAACTCAGTATTTTTAACTTAAAACTCAATTTTCCAAAAACATGCAAAACCCTTAGAATTGTTATGGGAACCCTTATATTTTTTTTCTAAATCTTAAATACACCGAACGACTCAGAACATTACCATCTCACTGGATTCTCTACTTTTTTAACTCAAACCTCCTTATTTTTGCTCCAAGCAGAGCTTCCTGTGATCATCTTGTCTTTGAAGCAACAAAGAATATGAATAAAGGGAAGAAAACAAAATAGAAATTAGATGAATCCTCCTTTGGAAGTCACCTCTCAGCTATTTATAGCCCTTCTCGCATGGTCTTCAACCGTGTGAAATCCACCCATTAACAATCATTGTGTCTCCCATTAAGAGGTTGGTTAGTTTTAATCCAATCGAACTAGCCTTGAATCTCAACCCTGTCCAATTTCATTCCTAACTTTTCCTGGTTTTTAAGTAGAGGCCACCAACTTACAGCCTCTTTCAATTCGAGCCCCAAATCATTCTTAATTATCAGGTTTAAAGAAAACTGAATGTGCCATTTTCACGTAATCAAACGACTTTCTTTTACAAATCACATTGGTTTAGCTCTAAAACCCAAATCAAACCTCTTAAATTCACTTCTAAGGTACCCCTAAACACTTACCAACCCCAAAGCATACCATAATATTTTCCCCTATTGTTTTTTTTTGTCTTTCATAGACAACTTTTAACTCTTCTTAAGTGCTGCTTGTTCTTTATTGCTGCAACTTACCACATGGTTACATATATCAAAAGATGTTTTGACAACCCCGTAAAGATGGTTTAAGAGGTTATCGTTTCTATAATTTAACTTAGTAATTCATTGTTATTGGTGCTTTGTAAAAACAAATAAACTTACTTTGTTCTAATGGCTACCAAACACGCTCAAGGAATGTCTTGTGACGAATCATCAGTTGCCGGTTGTAATAACCCAAATTTTCCCAGCCCAAATCAGAAATAAACCAACAAAAAAATAAAAAAACCAAATAAAAAATAGTCCAAAAATAGTCCATTTACAAACCCAAAGTCTAAGCTAACCCACCATACCCAAATACATAGCCCAATAATAACTAACCCATTTACTATACCCAAAATTGACCCAATTGGATCCAAGTGGCCCAAATCTTTGTTCAGAAATAGTAGCAAGCAGCAGTACCAAGCTTTTGCTTCCGCGTCGTAGGCGAACTGGGGCTCTTCTCTGCACGTGCAACGCTTACACGCAGGGACGTTTTCTCTAGGCTGGTAGAGTACCTGCACAAGCACGTAGGAAAGCAACCGCAAAAGGATATAACAGAATGTGGGGGTGATTTTTTTCTGTAAATCAGGCTATAAAAAGTCAAGCAAAATACTGTAAAAGGGGACAGAAATTGGAAATCAAAAATCAGAGAGAGAAATTTGAAATATACAAGGTGATTCAAACTTACGCTTTCTCTTTTCTTGATATTTTATTTTGCTTTCAATCTTTTTCGATGTTTTGAGTGTGATTGTTCAACAAAAAATAAATAAAAGAAAGGAGATCAGAGAGAATATAAGCATACCTGGAGGCCGAATTTTTGCTCTCTCCGCAGCCATCGGAGTTGAAGCGAAGATCGGAGGTCTTCGATGGCGATGAATAGTCAAAGCAGCGCAAAGTGAAATTGCTGCTCTTTAGGTTTTTAGGAGCGTTAAAAGGTTTAGGTTTAGATCTTTAAAAGCGGTCATTAAAACGCTAACGTTTGGAGTCAATGAAATGACTTCGAAACGGCACCGTATTGATTATAACCCAGCAACCCGCGTGCGACCCGATTCGCTCTATGGGGGATCCACGCTTTACTGGGGGTTCGAATCTACCCGATTCAGTTCCGTGTCACTGCACCGCGTTTTGGGGGATAGAATAATTTCCTATTTGGCCCCCCTCGTAATTCGTGAATTGCAGTTTGACCATCCGTTTCTTTTAAACTACATTTGTTGCCTGTTAATTTGGTTCTGTCTGCAGTTTAGTCCCTTTTGTTTTTTCTATTCAGTAATTTTATTACTAATCTATTATTATTATTAGCATCATTGTGGTTTTCTTCTTACTTATTTTATATATATGTTGTTTTATTTTTTATTTCTGTGTTACTTTATTTATTTATTCATTTCTCTTTGTATATTGCCCTTATTTTAAATATATATGCTACATGTAATTTATATTTTTATATGGCATGTTTCAAATTATTTCATAATTCTGTTTTTATTTTCCATTATTTATCTATTTTAAACTTTTATATATAATCTATGTTTATATACATATATATATCACTTTATATATGTTATTTTAAAAATTTTGTTTATTTTCAAATTATTTTAATTCCAATTTTCTCTTTTATAGATTATATTAAACCTTTTATTTATTATCTTAACCTAACTTATAAGTCTAATTATTTTAAGTTACTTTACATATTATTTTATTTTAAATTATTTTACATATTACTTATTTTAAAATTAACCTATACTATTTACTATTGTAATCATTATTATATTCGATTATATTTCTATTTTCCTATTTATATATATACATTACTTTATTATTTACTAGTATCTTTAAACTAGTTTTATTATACATATATGTATGTACGTAATGTATATATTATTTAATTTTAAACTTTATATATTTTTTATACCTATTGCTATATAAATATGCTTTACTTATTTAAAATATCCACATATATTTAGTTTATTTCACTTTTTGCATATTAGTATATATTATTACTTACATGAAGTTTTTCACTCCCTACAAATTACGTATTTTAAATTAATATATGTATATTATTTTGTGTATTTGATTTTCTTCTTATATGATATTTATTTTAAAATTTATTTGGACACTATCATTTTATGTAGTATTTGTTTTTAACCTTATTTTTAATTTATTTCAAATTTTCATACATACATGATTTATTTTAAATATATTTTGATATTGAATTTCCCTTCCTTCATGTTATTCTTCAAAACTTGTTGCATTTTTTTTTGTATTAATTTGCTTGGAGCTTCGTTTAAGATTAATTTTTAGTTCACTAGCTTTTGAATATTAAAGTTATTATTTGTATGTGATGTGAGATAATTGCTCTTACGCGTATCATATTGCTTGTTCGTATCTATTGATCCTTTGTCGTTCATTAGCATACATTTTGGCTTACGAACTATCATTTCACGTTGTACATTATTATTCAATCGTTTTTTTCAAAATATTACAAATGACAAAGTTATTTCTTACAAAAGTTTCCAAAAATAACGCGACAATCAGAATTTGGGATCCTCGAAAAGATTGTGTCCTAACTTACTGGATTTCAATCTTCCTCGGGATCTAGGAAACCGAATATCCTCTTTAATTAAAGCATAAATAATAAACTCATTCTCGGGAAGTCGATATGTTGTGTCCTAACTTATTAGATATGACATATCCTTTCCTCGAGACGAGGATTCTTTTAACAAAAACAAATAAAGGCAATATTCGATATTTAGGAATTTTGTGAAATCGAACCCTAACTTACTGGGTTTTGATTTTCTCATTTGACCCAAATAATCAGATACCCTTCTCAAAATGTATAGGTCTTAAAATTTAAGAGATAAACTTAATTTTGCAGGTTTAAAACGTTACACTCTAACTCACTGAGTGTGACAATTTATTTCTATAAAATAAATGAGTCTCATTATCTAATTCATTTCATTCAAATCTTCTTTTCAAAGGATCGTATTTTAAAATATTTTCAAGTTTTCGATACTAAGACATTAAACAATCAATTCGGTACCAATTTTAGGCGTCACGAGGGTGCCAACCCTTCATCGTGCGTAACCAACTCCCGAACCTGTTTTCTCAAAATTCGCAGACCTAAAATTATTTTCAAGATGATCCGATCACATCTCAATAAAATATCGGTGGCAACTCGCATTTTCATTTCCAAAGTCGATCCCGTTTTTCAAAATTAAAAAGTGGTTTCTACAGCTTGGCGACTCCACTAGGGACATTAGAGAGTCAAGCCGTAAAATTGATTGTTTTTGTCTTATTATTGAAAATTGAAATTTTGATTTGAAAAATTACGATCCTCTCAGTGCATTATTTGTGATTGACTACTATGGATTGAGCTCTATATTTTGGCATCATATTGCATAAAGACTGTTTACTCTTATCCTTTAAGTGGAAGTGAAAAACTACTCCTTCGTGAGGTTTTCACCTCCGTGCAGGATAGTGGATCACTTTCAGGATACATCTGTACCTATGTCTTCGTGAGATTTTCATCTCCGTGCAGCCATAGGGAAATGTATTCCCCTGAACTGAACTCGATCCGTATGAGCCTATAATGGGTGAGGATCGAGGAATCTGTTGGTTCGGGTACCTTGTCTTTAGAACCAAACCGCATACAGAAGATCTTAGGAACCCATCCCAGGTAGAGCCCCTCCAAACCCCTAGTGGTCACCCGACTAGGTACTTTCGTTTTCCTTGTTTGCTTCTGTTTTGTACTAACCCATCTTGTTTTTTTTGGATTGCATTTGCATCTTAGAAGAGAGATATTGATTCAAGTCTGATTACTAAATTAGAAAGCTTATTATGGAATACGGATTTCTTAATAAAGTGGAAAATAATACGGCTGCCTGAATATATTCTGAGAAACACAAGAAGAGCAATGGAAAAATTTGTGACTTTACTTCGTGGCCTAAGGATTCAAGACGATTGTCCAAGAGCCTTTGACATTTCAACTCCCTTAAAGAAGCTGACGAGCCTTATGAAGATGGGCAGATGATGGATTGTGACCAGGATCAAGAAAAGAAGCTAGTAGTGGCATCCATTGGAAATTGGCGAGATTATCTCGAACATGCGGATGAAGAAAAGGATCGATGCTGTCTCTTGGAATATAATGGCGAGGTCGTACATGCATCTGCTTTATGTAAAGGAATTTGCTTTCTAGAAAAGTTTTCTAAATGTAATTGAATCAGAATTAACATCTCTTTAGGCATACATTTCATGCATTTGCATTACATGACATCATATGCATTAAAATCCTTTGAAATAGTCTAATTGAGTTAATTTATTTTAGTTAATCTGGAAACCAGCAAAACTCATCAACAAGCACCGTTACGGTACCCGTGCTAAGTCAAAAATTATGGACCAAAGGTTGGAAAAGCTAGAGCGACTTCAAAAGGAAATACAAGATCAGTTGCAGATGCAAGTGAAAGAGCAAATGGAAAAGATTCAGCATGACATAACACAAACGATACTCGAGTCTCAAAATGATATGATGACTAAGTTGATGTAAATACTAACTAGTGGAGTAAATAAGGGGAAGGGCCCTATGGTTAATAATGAAGAAGAAGATAAGAATGAACCACTTTATCCTCCCGATTTTACGCCTCTGCATGCGTAAGTTCACACTGAGTTGCATTCGCGTAGACCTTCTGTTTCGATTAGGCCTGAGTAGTTTCAAACTGGTGTTCCAATGCCGATGAACTTCCAGACTGGATCATGTTCTAATCCTGGAGATAACCTCGTGAGTTTTGTTATCCCTGATTTTGATGAAATAGCTGAGAAAGACAAAGCAAAGGAAGAATTACCAAAACAGTGGGAAGATAGATGTAAATGGTTGGAGGAAAAATTCAAAGCCTTAGAAAGCGCTGATAGTCGTCATGAAATCGACGCTAGAGATCTGAGCTTGGTTCCAGACTTAGTACTTCCTCACAAGTTCAAAATGCCTGAATTCGAAAAATACAATAGAACTAGTTGCCCCGAGGCTCACATCACCATGTTCTGCAGAAAGATGACTGGCTACGTCAACAATGATCAACTGCTAATACACTGCTTCTAAGATAGTTTAGTGGGGGCAGCGTCTAAATGGTACAATCAATTGAGCGGTACCGAGATTGGTTCATGGAGGGGCCTAGCCCAGGCATTCATGAGACAATACAGTCATGTATCAGAAATGATGCCTGACAGAATTACTCTGCAGAATTTGGAAAAGAAATCGAATGAAAGCTTCAGACAGTATGCGTAGAGGTGGAGAGAAATTGCGGTACAGGTTCAGCCACCACTTTCAGAGAAGGAAATGACGATCCTTTTCATTAATACATTGAAGGCCCCGTTCATTACACACATGTTGGGAAGTGCTTCAAATAATTTCTCAGAGATGATCATGAACGGTGAAATGATTGAACATGCCATCAGAAGTGGGAGAATAGATGGTGGAGAGAATAATAGAAGGTCAATTCCAAAGAAAAATGAGAATGGCGTGAACAATATGAGTACATACAATAAATTAATTAAATTGAATCAACCAAGGAAGGTGGTTGCTAATCAACAAGGCTCATCGAGACAAGAATCAGAAATGAGACAAAATACTAAGAAGCTCCAGTTCACGCCAATTCCAATGTCGTATAAAGAGCTGTATGAAAGCTTATTTGATGCGCATGTTGTTTCTCCTTTCTACTCAAAACCCCTGCAACCTTCGTACCCCAAATGGTACGACGCGAATGCACAACGTGATTATCATACGGGAATAGTGGGACATTCGATAGAAAATTGCACCATCAACATGGGTCAAATTTGATCACTCTAGTGAAACCTCTACCTAATCATGATTGATACGATGTATGAAGAGATGTTGGGAAGCGTTCACATCAATGACATGTATGAAGACACAATTGAAGAAGGAACCTTGTTAGATATTTATAAATCTAGGAGTGTTCTAAGCAATTGGACTGCGGAAGAAATCCCTGTAGTTTTTAAAGCTTATTTAGAGTAATGTTCAGAACATTTTTGTTGTTTTTAGCCTAAAAACGATAGAACTTCCTTTGTGAAATAGGCTCATGTCTAAACGTCATTGTTCTAATAAAATACATTTTTGCATTCATTTTTGAGCCAATATTCTTGCATTCTGTTTGAATAATGATTTTTTCATTCTTTTGGATTTTCTTCCAAATTATTATTCATTCATTCATAATCATATTGTACAAATAATTATTCATGAATTTATACATCCTTTTGTAAATTCTTTGGTACTTATTATGGGTCCCCAGATATCAATTACGTGAATAACACTGCTACAGACTCAGATTTTCCTTTTAAGCGAGGCATGTGTTTAGAGGGATTTCATGACTTTGAAAATGACATAGACCGTAGCTTATCTCCGGAGTTGTTGAGGATGATAGAATAAGAGGATAGACAGATCCTACCTCACAAGGAATCATTAGAAATTGTGAGCTTGGTGAAGATTAGAATTGACTTGACCACAAAGACGAAGCAAGACTTTGTTGAATTACCTCTAGAGTTCAAAGATGTCTCTGTATGATCATACTTGGATATGCCCGGGTTAACCACTGATAATGAAATCTGCACAACAGCACGATGTCAGAAATTAGCAGTATGAACGATGCAATTCTTTGCCGGGGCAATGCCATTCTCGTTGACTCAGCATAGCTTTGCCCATTCGAAGTTGAGTTTCCATCTCTTCGAGTTTTGTTGGATTTTATCCTAATTGAAGAGGAAGATCAAAAGTTTTTTGACGTAGTTTCACCCCAGAAGGCTCTATGAAGGAAATCTGATATCAAAGAAGATTCTTCGAAAGGGATAACAAGGATTTGCCTAACCCTATGAGTTCAGATTCAATAAAAAAAGAAAAGAAAATTCGAAAAATCAAAGTCAAAATAAAAAGTCATCCAAATCAAAAATGAAAGAAAAAAGAAGAAAAAAGAAAAAGGAGAGGTCAAGGCGAAAACCCGCAAAGGGTGCTTTGACCAAAGGTGGATTTGAGTTGAAAACCCGAAAAGGGTGACTCAAATTTTGAGCAAAATGGGGCATGGTCGTCATCATCATCGAAGGTTTCTAATGGGCATTGCTTCATTTTTTAGATCATTAATTACTTCAGCAAACGGGTAAAGGCTGCTTTATACGCCAATATCATCATATGCCGATGTAGAATTCCAGAGAAAATTATATTGGATAACATGTTGAGCTTGAACAATAGCACAATAGTTGAGGTTCGCAATCAAGTCAAAATCAGACACCACGATTCATCACTGAATTGCCTAGAGATGGGTATCAAGAAAATAGAAGGAAAAATGATTGAGACCTGCAAGGACTGGCATGGGAAATTACCTTTTGCCCTCCTTTCTTATCGAATATCTTCACTGGGGCAATACATTTCTCTTTGGCTTATAGGATTGAGGTAGTTTTACCTATTGAAATACCCTCTCTCTGGGTATTAGTTGAGCTAGAGTCGGATGAAGCAGAATGGATCCAATCGCGATTTGATCAGTTGAACCTAGGAAAAAGGTTAAAAGCTATTCATTAGGGTCGGATGTACCAGAAGCAAATGATACGAGCCAAAGGGGATTTGAGTTGAAAACCCAAAAAGGACGGCTCAAATATTGATCAGATTGGGGCATGTGGTGGTCTTGCTATACTTGAATCAATAGGAAAAGGTAGGCGACATCTTGAGGCATTGACAAAGTACTGTAGATCTCCTAAACATATGTCAAACTCAAACTGGTCTTCAGAAAGTTTGTATAGAGAAGTTCAAGCTGTGATATCTGGGGCACCCAATTTTTATATTATTAAATTTGTTGTTCTTGGAATACTTCTTTCTTTCAAGATACACATTCTTTGTTATCCTCCTTTTACTATCTTTGATATTTTATTCCTTTCAAGCTATGCTCAAAACCAACTTTATTCTCATCCATTGTTTTGACCATTTTGCAAGCATATTGCATTGGAATAATGATGAATGGACTAATAAAACTTTCACAAGGGAAGTTTTGCCTATTACTCTGAAAAGTCTCTAAATAATATAGGAACCTGAAACAGGACTATTGTTTAGAACACACCAAATTTAAAGGTTGGAAATTTGAGAAGGAAAAGTCTAAAATATGGACTTTCTCTTTGGATTTTGTTGTCAAAAACATTGATTGAACAAAATGACAAGATGTCATGTTGGTGACAAAGCTCAAATTAACAAGCAAGCAATGATTACCAGGCAATAGGAAGAGGTTTCCTCAGAGAAGAGAGCCTTCATTTGCGCATGACCCTTTGGTACGACACCCTGGGAATGGTGTAAGGGACTAGAGAGATTTAAATCCGGTATCCTTGAATTGTGATAGGAAAGGATTGAGGAAAAGCCACATATTTCTACCCTTGGATTACAGTGGGAGAATGATGGTACAAATTTTGTGCCCCAATGGATTGAACTTTGAGGTTTATAGTGGGGGGCAACCTGGCTAAATATTTGTTCAGAAAACCAGTAAAGCAAGAAGGCATTGTAGTACATCAGTGATAAAGCCTTAATAAACTTTGAGTAATGATAACCTAAGCGGGACCATCAAAAAGAATAAAATTCTGTAAACATCATTCACACATGTCTAGTTAGGAGCATTTGATTCATTTTTTGATCATGTCATCCTAATCATTAGGCATAATTAGGTTCATTATACAGGTCATGTTTCCCAGAGAACAGATAAGTGAAGATAGCAGATCTTCCCTTCCTGCATCGACAGTGAAGCAGATCGAAGGCACCAGCCTTGCCTTCCTCGATTACAATGGAGCAGGTTGAAAAATAGCAGATCTTACCTTCCTGCACTGACAGCGAAGCAGATCAAAGACCCAGATCTTATCTCCCTTAGCAACAGTGGAGTAGGTTGAAGATTACAGATCTTATCTCCCTAAGCAGTAGTGGAGCAGATCGAAGACGGCGAATCTTATCTTCCCTAGGAGTAGGGAAGCAGATTTAAGCCACTAGTCTTGTCTCCCTGGTCAGCAGTGGAATAGGTTGGAAATAACAAATCTTATCTCCCTAAGTAGTAGTGGAGAAGATTGAAGCCAGTTTTCCCAGGCAATGCAGTGCAACAAATTAAAGCCACAATGGCGAATCTTGCTTCCCCGACATTGCACTTAAAAAGATTAAAGCCACAGCGGTGAATCTTACTTCCCAAGCAGTGTAGTGGAATAGATTAAAGCCACAACGGCGAATCTTACTTCCCTGGTGGTGTAGTGGAACAGATTAAAGCCACAACAGCGAATCTTGCTTCCCCGACATTGCAGTTAAAAAGATTGAAGCCACAACGGTGAATTTTACTTCCCTGGCAGTGCAGTGGAACAGATTGAAGCTACGATGGTGAATCTCGTTTCCCTGACATTGCAATAGATTGAAGCCCAATGGAAAATCTTACTTCTTTGACGGTGTAGTGGAACAGATTGAAGTTACGACGGCGAATCTTGTTTCCCCGACATTGTAGATTGAAGCTACGATAGCGAATCTTACTTTCCTAGGAGTGCAGTGGAACAGATTAAAGCTACGACGGCGAATCTTATTTCCCTGACATTGCAATTAAAAAGAGTGAAGTTGATAATCCTATCTCCCTAAAGTCGCAGTGGAGCAGATTAAAATAACAGATCTTATCTTTCTGAAGTTGCAGTAGAGTAGATCGCATCAGTTCTTATCTCCCTGAGGTTACAGTGGAGCAGACCAAAGAATTACAGATCTTATCTCCCTAAGCAGTAGTGGGGAGATCGAAGATGGCGGATTTTACCTCCCTGAGGTTATAGTGGATTATATTGAAGCCACTAATCCTATGTCCCTGAAGTTTCAGTGGGGCGGATTAAAATAAAAGATCTTATCTCTCTGAAGTTGCAATAGAGTAGATCACATCAGATCTTATCTCCCTAAGCAGTAGTGGAGCAGATTGAAGACGGTGAATTTTACCTCCCTGAGGTTACAGTGAAGTATATTGAAGCCACTAATCTTATCCCCCTGAAATTGCAGTGGGGCAGACTGAGAACGACGAACCTTACTTCCTAAAAGTTACGAGTTGTAAATCCTATCTTCCATACGTTGCGGTGGAGTGGATTTAGGTACCAATTTCTATACCTCTGAAGATACAGTAGGATGGAATGAGGCTACTTGAAGAAGAACACCAAGATCCTGCATGACCAGGCAAATTTGGCATTATTAAAGTCTTTGCTTCATTCCCGTTACACGACAATGAGCAAAGAGGGGCAGCTGTAATAACCCAAATTTGCCCGGCCCAAATCAGAAATAAATCAACAAAAAGATAATAATAAAACCAAATAAAAAATAGTCCAAAAATAGTCAATTTACAAACCCAAAGTCTAACCTAACCCACCATACCCAAATACATAGCCCAATAATAACTAACCCATTTACTATACCCAAAATTGACCCAATTGGATCCAAGTGGCCCAACTCTTTGTTCAGAAACCCTAGAGTTCCAGATTATTCTAGTGCAGCAGCAATAGCAAGCTTTTGCTTCCACGCCGTAGGTGAACTAGGGCTCTTCTCCCACGTGCAGCGCTTACACGCAGGGACGTTTTCTCCAGGCTGGTAGAGACCTACAAAGGCACGTAAGAAAGCAATAGCAAAAGGATATAACAGAATGTGGGGGTGATTTTGTTTTCTCTTTTATTTTTCTGTAAATCAGGCTATAAAAAGCCAACCAAAATACTGTAAAAGGGGACAGAAATTGGAAATCAAAAAATCAGAGAGAGAAATTCGAAATATACAAGGTGATTCAAAGTTACGCTTTCGCTTTTCTTGATATTTTATTTTGCTTTCAATCTTTTTCGGTGTTTTGAGTGTGATTGTTCAACAAAAAATAAATAAAAGAAGGGAGATCAGAGAGAATATAAGCGTACCTGGAGGCCAGATTTTTGCTCTCTCCATAGCCATCGGATTTGAAGCGAAGATCAGAGGTCTTCGAAGGCGATGAATAGTCAGAGCGGCGCAAAGTGAAACTGCTGCTCTTTAGGTTTTAAGGAGCATTAAAAGGTTTAGGTTTAGATCTTTAAAAGCGGTCATTAAAACGCTGACGTTTAGAGTCAATGTAATGACTTCGAAACGGCGCCGTATTGATTATTACCTAGCAACCCGCGCGCGACCCGATTCGCTCCATGGGGGATCCGCGCTTTACTGGTTAAATGGGTTATTTATCCCTCTGGTCCCTCCGCATTGGAAATGTGTTCAAATTTGGTCTTTGTCACTGCACCGCGTTTTTGGGGATGGAATAATTTCCTATTTGACCCCCTCTGTAATTCGTGAATTGCAGTTTGACCCTCCGTTTCTTTTAAACTACATTTGTTGCCTGTTAATTTGGTTCTGTCTACACTTTAGTCCCTTTTTTTTACTATTCAGTAATATTATTACGAATCTATTATTATTATTAACATCATTGTGGTTTTCTTCTTACTTATTTTATATATATGTTGTTTTATTTTTTATTTCTGTGTTACTTTATTTATTTATTCATTTTTCTTTGTATATTGCCCTTATTTTAAATATATATGCTATATGTAATTTATATTTTTATATGGCATGTATTAAATTATTTCATAATTCTGTTTTTATTTGCCATTATTTCTCTATTTTAAACTTTTATATATAATCTATGTTTATATACATATATATATCACTTTATATATGTTATTTTAAAAAAATTTGTTTATTTTCAAATTATTTTAATTCCAATTTTCTCTTTTATAGATTATATTAAACCTTTTATTTATTATCTTAACCTAACTTATAAGTCTAATTATTTTAAGTTACTTTACATATTATTTTATTTTAAATTATTTTACATATTACTTATTTTAAAATTAACCCATACTATTTACTATTGTAATCATTATTATATTGGATTATATTTCTATTTTCCTATTTATATATACATTACTTTATTATTTACTAGTATCTTTAAACTTGTTTTATTATACATATATGTATGTACATAATGTATATATTATTTAATTTTAAACTCTATATATTTTTTATACCTATTGCTATATAAATATGCTTTACTTATTTTAAATATCCACATATATTTAGTTTATTTCACTTTTTGCATATTAGTATATATTATAACTTACATGAAGTTTTTCACTCCCTACAAATTACTTATTTTAAATTAATATATGTATATTATTTTGTGCATTTGATTTTCTTCTTATATGATATTTATTTTAAAATTTCTTTGGACACTATTATTTTATGTAGTATTTGTTTTTAACCTTATTTTTAATTTATTTCAAATTTTCATGCATACATGATTTATTTTAAGTATATTTTAATATTTAATTTCCCTTCCTTCATGTTATTCTTCAAAACTTGTTGCATTTTTTTTTTGTATTAATTTGCTTGGAGCTTCGTTTAAGATTAATTTTTAGTTCATTAGCTTTTGAATATTAAAGTTATTATTTGTATGTGATGTGAGATAATTGCTCTTACGTGTATCGTATTGCTTGTTCGTATCTATCGATCCTTTGTCGTTCATTACCATACATTTTGGCTTACGAACTATCATTTCACGTTGTACATTATTATTCAATCGTTTTTTTCAAAAGATTACAAATGACAAAGTTATTTCTTACAAAAGTTTCCAAAAATAATGCGACACTCGGAATTTGGGATCCTCAAAAAGATTGTGTCCTAACTTACTGGATTCCAATCTTCCTCGGGATCTAGGTAACCGAATATCCTCTTTAATTAAAGCATAAATAATAAACTCATTCTCGGGAAGTCGATATGTTGTGTCCTAACTTATTAGATATGACATATCCTTTCCTCGAGACGAGGATTCTTTTAACAAAAACAAATAAAGGCAATATTCGATATTTAGGAATTTTGTGAAATCGAACCCTAACTTACTGGGTTTTGATTTTCTCATTTGACCCAAATAATCAGATACCCTTCTCAAAATGTATAGGTCTTAAAAGTCAAGAGATAAACTTAATTTTGCAGGTTTAAAACGTTACACTCTAACTCACTGAGTGTGACAATTTATTTCTATAAAATAAGTGAGTCTCCTTATCTAATTCATTTCATTCAAATCTTCTTTTCAAAGGATCGTATTTTAAAATATTTTCAAGTTTTCGATACTAAGACATTAAACAATCAATTCGGTACCAATTTTGGGTGTCACGAGGGTGCCAACCCTTCCCATGCGTAACTGACTCCCGAACATGTTTTCTCAAAATTCGCAAACCTAAAATTATTTTCAAGATGATCCGATCACATCTCAATAAAAGATCGGTGGCGACTCCCATTTTCATTTCCAAAGTCGATCCCGTTTTTCAAAATTAAAAAGTGGTTTCTACACCGATGACATCTTAAACTTAGAAAGCTGTGAGCTCGATGCACATCTTGAATTTTTTAAAAGGAAAACCATTATTCAAGAACAGGGTTTTGTATTTCCAATGGATAGTGGAGGTGAAGTTTGGAAAATAGTGCATGCTCATTGTTAGAGTATGCCCAAATATCAATCATGGGATGATTGTAATCACATACTCATTTTACCTTGTTTGTTAATAGAATGCATTGACATTGTTATTTCAGTTTCTTTTTTTTTGTGTGTATAAATAAATTGGTCAATAATAAAGTCATGAGAATAATATGATTATTCTTAAAAGGTCTCTAGTCAAATATTATTGTGGGCTTGGACAATGATAATGCATTGAGACTAATGTGTAGTTGATTGATAACAAAGTGTTGTCATTAGCATAGATATGTCAAAACTAATACATAAGAATGTGTTAGAGAACAATATACTGGACTAACCCACTATGAATATGTTTCTTGGATTATTATGTAATAGTCACAACATTACTCGTAGTGATAATTATTTATATGATCCTCATACTTTAGATCATTGTTGTCTCAACATCGTGAATTGTATATTTTGACACAATTACACATCTACCATTACAGGTTATACTATAAAGACGGATGTTGGGTATGCCATAATCTATGTAGTGGGAGATGATTGATCAAGATAGGATTTGTCCCTCCTACATAATGAGAGCAATATCTTAGGCCTCTTGATGAAGTGAGACTAGAAATGCATGGCCATGCTCGAATAAGTTGATATGAGATATCACACTTATTTGTTTATTATAGTCTACTCAGAATATTAAGAAATGTGAGATTAGACTATGCAAGTGTGACTATTCCATGATTTGTGTCTAATCTAGATATTGAGGATAAAAGGGTATAATACATGAAAAAATTGTCATAGAAATTTTATCTCGAATCATGACTTCTTGTAACTTGGATAGCAATGATGCATTCCTAGACGCCACTCATTGCTTGTAATATTAGAAATGTTCTAGTATTACTACTAATGTTACAAGAGCCTACAGGGTCACACCCTATAGTTGAAGCAATCAAAATCCAAGTACATTTGATATTGTATTTAGTTGTCACATGAAGTAAATTAAGTTTTGAATTAATTTAATTTGATGGTTAAATATTGAACACATTCTACGTACAAAATTCTTGTACACAAATAAAGAACATTGTTAAAACAAATATATGAATTTGATTCATATAAAATATTAATTTTATATAGTTTACTAAAATTATTAATATAAATAGTTATAATAATTTTAGTCAAAATAAAAAAGGGCATAGGAAGTGATATTCTCTTGAAAAGAATATATTTTTTCTTGACTTTCCATTTGTTTCTCTAAAAATAAGAGAATAATCTCATTTTTTTTAAATCAAAGAAAATAAAAGGAAAACAATC
Organism: Gossypium hirsutum; assembly: GCF_007990345.1. NCBI lineage: Eukaryota > Viridiplantae > Streptophyta > Magnoliopsida > Malvales > Malvaceae > Gossypium > Gossypium hirsutum. The sequence continues at coordinate 27,079,618 of NC_053438.1, read as the reverse complement.
CCTTAATGTGTTAAGGTTTCCAAGAGAAAAATTAAGAAAAAGGTCTAGCAGACGTTTTTAACATACTTTCTGAAAAAGTTCAAGAGTCTTTTTGTTGTTCGTTCTTTGACTGGGATGATTACATAAAGACCGAGACGTTATTGTTGCTACTTGGAATCAACATCTTCGAACGAGATCCTATCAACAAATTTATTCGTCGCTTTTCAGTTTTGAAAGGTATATTTTTCAACCCTTGTTCCAACATGGCTCCATGGATCCATGGCTGGGGATCGCTAGAATAATTTTTCTGCTATACCATGGGGCATACCAACGATCCAACAGTCACAAGTGGGAAAATTTCGGCAAGCACCCATATGAACCATCGTGCATCCCAGTAGTTCAAGAATTTTATTCATCACTCAAAGCGTATGAGGCCAAAAGACCATTAGGCGAACCTTGGTCGTATTTTACTATTAGAGGGAAGGAGATTTTAATTTCGAGTCCAAAGATTTGTAGGTTTTATGAGGTTCCGTTTTACATGTATGATTTTATCCAAAGAATTGACCTAAAATTTTCCGAAACATTATCTTAGAGGAAGTAATAGATTATTTAACCAAGGCGAAAAGTGAATGGCAAAGAGATTTAGCTACCAATTTACCGATATTCTTCCATCCATCGAGCATGATTCCTTTAGCAAAGCTATGGGTACAATTTATTTTTTCTCACATATACCCCACTATGAATAGTTCTAACATCACTACATTTCTAGCTACGATGTTACACACTAATTTGCAAAATGAAAATATTTTAGTTGGAACATAGATACATCGAAGCATGATCCGCTGCATCCACGAAGAAACAGTGGGACTCCTCTTTCCACATCTTATAACCACCCTGTCCAAAAAGGAAATGGTTCCCATGGGACGGTCTAAATGATGGTTGTGCCCATCTACACATTCAATTTGAAACTCAATCTATAAGCAACTCATCATAGCCCATCACAAATAATTCAGTGAGAGAAAGAGGAAAAATGTAACACAAAAAGAAGATCCGCCTCCTCTAAAGAAACAAAGGGCATCGAAACATCGACAAAAATAGGTTCACCAACCGTACTCATGATGTTGAATGGATAAAGTAATGGATGCATAAGGTAGGACCGTTGTTCGAGGATTATGATAGACAACAAAATTTAAAGATGCCCAAATTTCCAAACCTTGAAATTAATCAATTTCAAGACTCGCATACCAATGAGGAAGAGGACCCAAAAGAGGAGGACAAAGAGGAAAACGACGCCGATGAGGACACAAAAGAGTAAGGAACTCGAGTCCGACTAAGACAGAAATTAAATTTTAATTTTCTTATTCCAAGTATTTTATTTTGAGACTTTAATTATTTCTAGAATTTGGACAATTTTAATTATGTTTTGATTTCATTAAAAAAATTTTGAACTATTTATCTAGTCTAGCTTATTTTTACTTGGGACTTATAATTTTATTTTGGATGATTTTATTTTTACTTTTAGACTTATTTATTTATTTATTAGTTTTCCTATTAGCTAATTTCTATGTAAGAACCTCGTATGGTATAAGGCACTACAGTTGGGAGCAAAATCGACTAGAGGAGGACCACCCGAACACATCCGAGGAACTTCAAAGCTCAAATCGGGTAGTCTGTTCTCTTATCTATTGGGTACACATTAGAGACAATGCACCAACTAAAGTGTGGTGAGTAACATAGAAAATTTTCAAAAATTTTATGCTTTTATTAGTTGTTTTCGTTAATTTTTTGTTATGTGTATTGTTTGTGCACAAGCTTGTAGTTATACAAGTGATTGGTTATGATGATGTAAATAGGATCCTGTGTTTAAATTGTAAATTTAACTGATAGCAATTGATTTTATTTTGTTTAATATTAGATTAATTAGTTCATTTTGTTACATTGTGAATAGTTGATAGTCTTTTAGGTACACCAAATAACAAATAGGTACATAAAAAGAAAATGTGTCTGTCCGAATAATAAGTTGTTAGAGTGTTAATATTTAGTTAATTGTAGTCCATGAATTGAGACACTTTGGGATGAACTAAGGCATTGTTTGGTAGGAAATTTTAAGCCAAAAAGTTAACCTTAATTTAAAATCCTTAGTACCCTAATTTTCGACCCTAAATCCCTATTTCTTGTTGAACCAAAATGGAAGCCATAAGCCTTAAACATAATCTCTTGATTCAATATTCTTAATCCCTGCACGAATTTAAACGTCAAGCTATTGATATTGAGGGTTAGGTAGATACGATATGGTGGTTTCAGAAATAAAAGAAAAATAAGAGTGAACCTAAGATATAGTATAGTATGGTGAGTATAAGAGTCTTACAAAATTGTAGGAAATCGAAAAAAAAATTATCAAAAGTAATAAAGTTTGGAAAAGGCTAAAATAGCCAAGTGAGAAGTTCTTGAGAAAATAGAAAAGCAAAGTGAGTGAAAAAGAAAGAAAAGAAAAATTGGGATGATTGTATTCACTAAAATTGTACTATACTTTAGGAATTAGAGGGAAAAGTTAGTTGAGGGAAAGGGATACAAGGTGGGGAGCTAAAGGGTCTAATCGGGGAAGTACCGAGGTCAATATAATATACTAAACTATTTTTGTGCTTAAACTATTTTGTTGTACTTGTTCTTTAATTCCAAACCAACCTAAGCCGTAGAACGTTACAAGCTGAAAATACCTATGTAACCTAGGTGATACTATTCATAGATGAAAATTAGTTGAATTTTGACATTTCTAATTACTTGTATTCTTCGAGCATAAATGTAAATTTTGTGTACCTATTTCGATGGATTAATGTACTTGTCATTCTTGAATTTGTTTACTTTGTAATTTTATGAACAAATGTGTGTGATATTAAAGATCGAGAGTTATTTATTAACATTGTTCTGTGTACATAACTCCGACCTAACCTTTGTACGAGGCATGCTCAAGAACTATTTGGTTTTATTTTTCTTGTTTTGTGAGTTTTTATTTATTTTTTGTTGCTTGAGGACAAGCAACAACTTAAGTGTGAGGGAGTTTGATCTGCCACAATTTATTGTGGCAAATTAAGGTCTTTTCGACACTTAATGAGCTTGTTTTCTAGTGTTTTTATATGTTATATCATTTAGTATTTTAATTTGAATCAAAGTCCCAGTAGAAGAATCAATTAGAATAAATAATAGATTGATTGGTTCCAAAAATGAAAATTCTTCTAGATGGTCATATAGTGGAGGCGGGTGCTCTAGAAGAGACCCAAGACATAACTAATAAGTAAAACTCAATAATATATTCAAGTACTTGAAATTGAATATTTAAGTAATGAAATTAAAGAAATCTTGATAAGTTATGTCAATTTGAGAAAATGTGGAACCAAATGATAAAACTGCTTAACAATAATATTGCATGCAAAACCATTGTCGAAATAAAAGGAGAATCTTAAATAAATCTATTGAGAAATATAGATATGGAATAGGTTGGTAAAAATAGAAAGACGCAACTCAAATACAATTAAATTCGTGGAGTTTTTGGACCAATAGTACAAGTATCTAAAGGTATAAAGCCAGTAAATGTACAAATGAAGTAGTTTTGCAAAAGCGGAATAAAAATGTGAAGTTTTTCATTAAGCCCTGACATTGATTATGAAAAGATATTATATTATTTTGTGCTGGATACAATAACCTTTAGATATACTATTAAAATGACAGTTCATAAAATATTTAACTTGCTTCTAATGGTTGTTGTTACAACCTTTTATGAATCACTATATAGTAAAATTTATATTAAAATCCTTGAAGGATTTAAAATGCCAGAAGCATATTGAAATTATCAGAAAATTGTTCATTATATGAATTGAAATAATTAAACATATGTGGTAAATTTGACTTAGTCAATATTAGTTGAAAGAGGATTATAAAATGATAAAAAATATCTATTTGTATTTTTATAGAGGGATCATGATTAAAATTTGTTATGATTATTATTGAAACTCCTAAACAAATCAAAATATATTTCCCCCAAAATTCTCTCACTCATGACATTCAAAAGAATGTTGATATAAATACTTACCAAATACGTTCAAATGGTCATTTGAAAAGCTAGTATTCAAGATTGAATACATAGAATATGAGATATTATGTGATGTTTTCATGAGGGGGAGTAAATACGCGTTGTACTTCTTTTTCCCTTAACCAAGATTTTGTCCCATTGGGTTTTCCTTGTAAGGTTTTTAACGAGGAAGCATATTATGTTTATTATAGATATGTGTACTCTTTTCCTTCACAAGGAAATTTTTTCCCATAGGGTTTTTATCTTAGTAAGGTTTTAACGAGACACATTATCTACCAATAGACATCTAAGAGGGAGTGATATGAATATCTTATTAAGTGGATGTCCATCAAGATCAAGATAAGTTTTTATGTACTTTAAATTCTAAAAGTCATTAGAAGTAGATCTCTATTTCATTCATAATTTTTATGCCTATAAATAGAGACTTTTGAGAAGCTTTGTAAATATCTCGATTGATCAATAAAAAATATGTCTTTTATTTTATAACATAAGCATGCTTATGTTTTTTTTATATTTTTATCAAATAAAATGTATTGTAAATCCTAAGTTTTTTACTTTTTTTTCTCCAAGTTGTTTACTTCTTCTATTTTGTTTTGCTTAGCGGTAGTATTATCCTGTGAGCTGGTTGCCACCCACCTTTTTCTCCCTCTCACCAACACTCTGTTTGTTCTTCTTCTTCTCATTCACTCCATATGCCTTCTCTCTTTTCAATTTGAAGATCTATTTTGTGGGTATCTATGTTGTCTTCACAAGCTATTATAGACAGATGACGATGCATGTCGTCAATAAAACTTCACTGAAAACCAACAATTTCTCTTGGAAAGTTGGTGGCTCTTTCTCAGCTTCTTAATATGTTTCTATTTTGAGAGTATTTCAGAATAATAAATGATTTCATGAGTTGGTTTAGAACTATGTTGTCTTAAGTTTTATATGTTTTTTGTTTGTTTCCGTTGTTTAATAAGTCTTCACTTTTAGAAGTTTTGTCTGCTCTTATAGCACATTTTTTAGTCTTGCCTATGCAAGAGATTTTAGGGATGGGTTTTTCATTGTCCTCTCTAGTTTGTTTTATGCTCAATTCAGAGACGGATCAAGGATTTTACTCCAAAGGGGGCAAAACTTCTAAAATTGATCTTTTTGTTAAAAAAAGATTTGATTTGTTTGTTGATCATAATTTAATCGAAAAACCTGAAGGCTATAATAATTTATTAAACAACAACATATTAGGAAAAATAAAAAAATAATAAGTCAAATAAATAAAATAATTTATGCAAAAATATTTATCGAGAGGTCTTTTGCTTAAGGAGCTGAGAGGAAGATAATTATGTATTTTCAAACTTTGCGCTCTTAGCCTCGGCGTCAAACTCTTTTCTTTTTCTCTCGGTAGTGTCAGCACCTTACTAGAGGAAGATAATTGTTTGGCAAGACATACAAATCAAAATACAAAACAGTCACTAACCTAATATGTATGGGTATGAGTCAAATCAATTAATTCTAGAATTTGGCTTTAAAGTCCATATTGGGCCTCGAAGTTCAGTCATTCAAGTTTCAAGGCCCATCATACATTAATATTTGATTATTATTAAAGTTATATAATTAAAAACTGAAATTACTTTGTTACTATAAAGTATAACCTTATGGCTTAAGGGAGCGAATTATATGAAATACAATTTGGCTAAGGGGGCGAATGTTATATAATATGGAAACCAAATCTAAAATACATGATAATTTATATATATAATTCAAAATTTTGAAAATTCAAAGTGGTGTGACCACCCCCTCCCCCCGCGCCCCTTAGATCCAACCCTAGCTCAATTATTTTGTCGATTTTTTCCCACTGCTTTTGACCATCTGATGTTGATTTCTTTACTGTATTAATTGTTTTGTAACACCCCAAACCGGGCCAAGATGCTATGGCCGAATTTGGAGATGTCACAAACAAAGGTTTGAAAATAAAGTCATTTCGATAAATCATTTAAGTTTTATAGCCCATATTCGTTTGTAACTATTACCGAAAGCATTATTTAATTAATTCATTTAGCAAAGCATAAATTATAGCGGAAGTCATAAAAACCGTTATATTTGTAAATCTCGTTCATATTTTTTAAAAAACCTTTGTTTTTGTAAAAACCATATTTTTAGCCAACCGTCTCAAATAAAGTGTTAAATCGAAAACCCAAATTCAAAATAAAACCAAACAGTCCGGAGATTCCATTAATTACTAAACTCCCAGAAATAATCCTTAATTAAACAAAACCTTTATTTAAAGTCAATTCATAGTCTAGTGGTCACCACAAGACTCCGTTGCACCAATCCGCCTAAGTCTATGGATTACCTAAACAGAACAAACAAACAAACAAATGTGAGTTTTCGTAAACTTAATGTGTAACCCAACAGAAATAGACATGCTATACATACAGAAATCACATATACAGTCAGATTCAGCTTCGAACTTAAGTCTTTTACAAATGTAGATAACAGAATCAGATATCCAGAATAGATATACAAAATCCTAGCCGCATCCTCTACACACCAACTCCGACCATCCCATCACACCATGTGGGGTTAAAAACACATACCTATCCCTACACACCATATAGTGTTGATACGACACATAACACATAATATGCAGTCAAGTTGCCAGAATATAGGTGAAAGGTTGACCTACAGATCACTTCCTCAACATATACAATTCCCACCCCAATCATAAATATAGAATACAGATATAGAAATATCATGTTTACCATGCTCGCATACAGATATCATATATATATATATCAGAATAATCAGACATGCATAATGGTGTCCTACTCAGAGCAGACTATCAGAATATTAGATCACATAATTTAGGGTTTGGTTAGCCCTTACCAACCCTACAGTAGGCCCACAGTTAATTGGAACGACCCGTGCAACCTTAGAGAAAATTTCAGAATTATGGGCCCATATGCCCGTGTGGCTTGCCCGTCTGGGCCCACACGCCCAGGTTGGCCTTGCCCGTGTGGCCCACATGTCCTAGCCCAAAACCCACATGCCCAATCTGGCCTAGCCAGTATGGCCCACACAGCCACACTCACACCATCACAAGGCCGTGTCTTGCACACGGCCACACATTCGTCAGACACACGGTCGTTTCTCATGCATAGCCAGGCACACGCCTATGTGTCGTCGACAATGCCCTTTTCCAGCTTTTGCCAAATGTTAATTTTTTGTGTTTAGGGTACATACCTAGTACGATTTTGATGCGAAAACAATCCCGAGCCTTTCGAAACCTAAAAATAGAGTACCCAACATCAATTTTGCAAATTGATTAACGAATTCGACACAAGATTCAACATGAAACCAATTTACCACTGACGACAAACCACCTCTAACGCACACTAAACCACTGGAGTGCAATCCACTGCTTCACGGTGTTCTCCTACGCAACACACATTCACAGAGATTAAACCCTTTAGCTATACACCATCTTGCCAAAACAGAAAATAAAGTTCTAATCGGCAATTCGAAAATCGAAACCTATAGAAACACTAAAATCCTACTTACCAAACAACTGAAGGAAAACGAAAAAACAAGATACAAAGATTTGACGACAGATGAAAATAGAATAGAAGGAAGTAGCAAAAAGAAAAGAAGAACGAAAGAGCAAAGAAAGGCAAAACAAAATCGACGTCAGTTTTTCCTGGAAAGAGAGAGAAGAATTTTTAAAAAATTAAAAATAAAATAAAAACCACATTGATTACAATCCCACTACATCCACTAATAACCCAACCTACTCAGACTTTCAAGACCACTCAAACTCTCTCAGCCAACCGAAACAAAAAATATAACACCCTCACTCCTGTAAGGATTCAAACACAGGACCTTTTACACACTAACTCCTTACCACTCAAACCAACTGGCTCATTCTGATATAAGTTTACTAAAGATAAATATAACCCAACCCAACAAGGATAAGGCTAAAATTAGAAAAATAAAAAAATTTGCAAATGTGGGACTTGAACCCAAGACCTCATACACACATCCAAAACACTTGGCCATTGAAGCAGATACATATTTGTGTCAAGTATTTACAGAAACAGAAATAAATTATTCAGGTTGTTACATGCTTGTAATCACTCCAAATATGCCGTGCTTAAGTCGTGATAGAGCCAATTGTCAACGTTCCACAATGTTCTATTAATGCTGAAGCTAAAACCTTTATTGTGTTGATGGAGCTTCTCCTTCACCACCTACAATGGGTGTTTGTTATTTTTTTCCCCGAAATTGTATGGTCTTATTCATGGAATGGATTAATGAATTTCCCTTTAAAAAGAAAAAAGAATTCATGATTTTTTTTTCATTTGATTTAGGCAACATTTGGAAAGCCATGTAATAATTGGATTTGGGTGAAATTGTTTGTAATTACACATGGGTGGCATATTTGGGTAACCATTATAATTGGTGGGTCTTGTCGAATTAGGAATTGGAGCATCCCAATTACACTTTCCAGTTATGGAATGAATTGGAGTAATTACACATGTAATTACACCCAAATCCAATTTTTTTAAAAAAAATATGTTTATACAAGTTATATAAATTATGTCATAAGTATGAATATGTATCAATGTCTAGGATGATTTTGGTTAAAAAAAGTTATATTATAAATCTTAAAAATATATATATTATAAAAGTAATTTGTGTATCTTATTAAGTTATAACAAAAAATATTTTTTAAATTATAAAAAAATTCTGAAGTTATGGCAAAAAATTTTATAATAAAAAAAATTATTTACATGTTGTAAAAGTATTATAATATATTTATTTATAAAAAGTTATGGCCAATAAGTATTAACATATAACTTATTTATGAGTCCATGCTATATACTATGAAAATAATATACTTATTTATAAAAATAAATAAATTTCTAAAGTTATGGAAAAAATATATATTATTTATAAAAAGTGTTATCAAAGTTTTGGACAATTTATAAACCTTTTTTATAAAGGTTATATATTATAAATTTTATATTATTTTTTACTTAATTTATGTATTATAAAAATAATATAATCTAGCATAAGCCTTTCTCTAGATTAATTTTATATACATTTTTAGAATTAAATCTTCAAACTATTTGGACTATAAACTCAAATATTATAAGGTTGATGCTAACTATGTAAATAAAAAAAGTTTTCTTGCATCATATCCTGGGGTATGATATCATTTAAGAGAATGGTGTTAAACATAAGCATCATAGATAGTTAGAGAACTTGATAATACTCTGGAATGACATATTTTTATGTATTAATTACATATTTATTTTGAGTATGATCCTAATAATTTGAGTTATTTATGGTTTGTTATCTTGTAGGGACTAAATTGAAGGCAAAAGGAAATTTAGGGGAAAAAGCGTGAATTTAAAGATAAAATGGGTCAGCATGCAAAATAAGAAAGAAGTGGTGCCAAAAATGCAAAGTGTGGAAGGAAGACTTGGGGGCAAAAGTGCAAAGAAGAGATTTTATAAACACAAGAGTCTATTTAAATTTTAATTATATTAGGATTATTTTTAAGATTATTTAGATTTAATTTTAGTTTTTATCTTTATTTATCTTTATTTATCTTTTAGAATTTAAATTAGGAATAGACTAGGTTTTCTAAGTACTATAAATAGGGGATGGAGTGACACAAATTAACACTCTTTTTTTTTTGTAAAAAATCCCTCTTCCAAAAAGCTTTAGCTTTTGTTCCTTTTATTTATTCAATAAAATTTTATTTTGTTAAACTTATTTCTTTTTTCCCGAAAAGCATGAGCCATTAAACTCATCTAGCCAAAGGTTGTCGAGATTCCCCAAAAAGGGTTCATGAGGTTTAGAATCCGCACTTAGCCTTCTCAACGAGTATTCATCGTTTCTCCGCATTACGGGACTGATGCTTCCGTCCATGTCCCTTCAAAAGTAATCTTTTCATCTTGTGCAAAGGCAGCCGCTTTGTATGTTTTAGGAAGGTTGCACAGTTGATTCGTTAGCTTACTGCGTCAGTGGTTGTCGAGCCCAAGAGACAAAATGGCGTGGCATTCGCCATTGAGAAGTGATGATCTAGTGTAAGACGGTCCCACAAAAGTGACGGTTTGCTAGAGTTAGGTTCCTCTAAATTGTAAATCTTAAATCTAAGTGGAGCTGGTGGTCGTAGGCATCCTCTTGCACTATAACGTGCTTATTCTGTTTAAGAAGGATTACCTAAAAGCCTAGGATTGAACCCAAGGAGGATCGAGATAACCGGAGGCTGAAATCTCTCAATCAAATGATCTATTTTCTCAATTCTATTTCTTTTTACAATTTCAATTTTAATTTACGCAATCTCAATTCATCCAAACTTTTAATTCTATTTTTTTTCCAGGTACGCCACTTTTCTTGGGCAAGACTGTGCTCAGGATCTCAAGGAACAAGAAATTGTGCAAGTCCAGTCCCTGAGGATTTGACCTACTTCCTTTATACTATTCTTTTCGTTATTTTATAGGGATAGAATATTTTTGGTGCTCTCAACGACGTATCAAAACTCTTTAATTTGAAACATTTAAGGCTTCAAAATATGATTGAAAAGACATTTACTGTTTTAAAAAATATTTTTCATATTAACATCACATTATTATAGCATAAAAAATAAGGTTGGATCATACTAGCATATTGCATATTTCATAACTTCAATTATAAGTGAAATTGAAATTATCTATAATTCAAAAAGTACATGAAAAAGGAGATTTTCATAATATTAATTATGCATATTCAAAATCAAATGATAATGAACTTGGTTAAGGACCAAGAGATAATGACAAGGAGCATATGTTAAATATTAAATAGAGAATAACTCAAAAAAATTCACTAGAATAATTAGATAAAATTGCATATCTTGTTATTTTTCTTATTATTTTTATTAGTAATCATATTATCAACTACTTTTTTAAACTAACATAATACATATGATGTTTTTATTTTAATTTTTGTTACTTGTTTACAAATTATTTTATCATACTAGTAATTGTCATAGTAATTAATATTTTTTTAAAATATAAATTATGTAATTGTGTAATTACAATTTATACTACCAAACATAACATAAAGAATTATGATGTAATTACACTCTCTTAACCAAACACATATAGGAAATTACAATTATTTACAATTACAAAAGAGTGTAATTACTACTCTAATAATTATATTTCATTCAATTAATCTATGTTGTCCAATCGATTACTCTATACTATCCAAAGACATTGTTAGTGCAACACCCCTATACCCGATCCGACCCTTAAAACCTAATATAGGAATATTACATTTGGTGTCAAAGAAATCTTGGGGAATCACTATGTATTTTGAACATTAAAGGATATGATTTTCATTTAAACAATCTGGTAATATTATATTAGAAGTTTAAGGGCATTATTAGTTAACCAAGTATTTTTAGAAATGATTTTCAATCAATATAGGGGACAAGTATCGATACTAAAACATGAGATATCGATACCTGTATAAGAGTATCTATTCCTCTAATGAGTACCGATACCAAAATAGCATTCTGGAACTCCAAATTTTCAAATGAAAGTATCGATACCTTAGGCCTAGGTATCAATACCTAGCCTTCAATATTGATACCAAAATTGCATTCTGTTTTGAAAATTTTTTATTTTAGGGATAAAGTATTGATACATTACCCCTACGTATTGATAACTTGGGTTATAATGAGAAAAAAATAATTGGAAAAATTACTAAAAAACCCATACATTGTTTCAAAACGGTCAAACACTTCAAAACAAAATCAATTAACCACAAACCCATTAAAATTCTTAACAATAGCCCAATAATAACATCATATATGCATGCATATGTTAAAATTTTATAAATCCATTTCAAAAGCTAACAAAATATGTCGTTAGATCACTAAAGTAACAAGGTTTCCAAAGTTTGCATTTTAGTCCATCTAACATTCAACAATACCAAGAACTTATGTACATGTCATACTAACCCCAAAATTCATACATACAATCTTTCCTCTTGGAGTGGTGATGAGATGGGATGCACTCGACCTCGATATTATCTCAACGAGATCTATTGTACCTACGAGTTAGAAAATCAATGCAGCCAGTCTGTGAAGACAAAGTAAGTACTTTAAAATTTTCAAAATATACTACTAAGAAAATTAAATTATATTCATTATATAGACATATACTTCATATCAAATTAGTCCCTAAAGTTTAATATTTTCCAAAAATCATACTTACCATTACTTACCATAACCCATTAATTGATAATATCTTAATTACGACATTGTAAACAAATGTAGACTAGCTGAACACTTAGGGTACACGAAAATGAATCGATAATGCACTGTTAATACATATTATATGTAACATCCCAAAATTTAACTCAATAAAAATGTAAAATATATCAAACATAGGGAATTAACCTAATGGTTAGTCATTAAATATAAAAGCTTAAAAGTTAGTTGGACATCCCAAGTTTAAGTCACATCTTTTACAAACTAAATAAATTCTTGTAGAAATTCCCCATTTTTAATGTATTGCTACCCAAGCCTAGTAAACCTAGGTATAAATACAATTTTTACTCAAAATAATCAGCCCTAACTCTATTTTATTCTACCTTAGTCGTCCCTAAACTCCTCTCCCTCCCTTGATCTTTATTTTCTTTCTTTTTAGCTTCTCCTAGCATTGTTGTCGTCGCACCTACCACCAACATTCACCTTTGATTTTTCTTTTCGTTATCTTCAAGATTTAGCATTATCTCCATCCCTATCTTGCTGTCATTTTTGTTCAATTGGAACAGCCCTAAAATTGAAATCTTGAGTCTTCAAGATCAATTCCAACCTTGCCAAGAAAGTGCCATTGCCGCACATCTCCATTAGCTTGTGTAAGATCTTTATTTCTTTTAATTTCTTGGGTAATCTTGCAATTTAAAAAACTAAATTTCTAGATCTAAAATTTGGGGATTTTAAATGTTTTTAAAGGTATTTTCCATCTTTTAATTATATCTCAAATTGTTTTAAAATTTAGCCCCAATTCTAGCCACCATCGGTGATGGTGCATGTACCTAAAAGTGGGAAAAGGGGTTTCTTTTATTTCTTGAATCTTTCCCATTTAATTCCAACCATAATTTAAGTTCTTGAACCCTCCTAATCAGCTATTAAACCCATGTTAATTAGGGAAAAATGTTTTTGATCGTTTGGCCATTTGAAACTCACAAATCAGGAAGCGTAAATGCAATTAAGTCTAAAATTGATTGTTGCTTCGACATAGTTGTAAGGTAAAGGTTATGGGTTGACTAAATGAAGGAATTTAATTATTATTAGATACTAATTTTCTAGTATATTATTCAATTACATGCTGACCCAAACGTGACAAATCAATCGTAAAGCTGAAGAATGATCGTACGTAGAGTTCGCATCGATACAATGTCAAAAATCTAACTATTTTGAATTCATAAAATAACTATAATTTTGATGATTGGTTTGAACTCATAAGTGAGTAATTGGGGGCTTTTTAAAAGGTAAATTGATTGAATTTATACTGAATTTTGGTTTAGAATCGTACAAAGGTTTATTAAGGAAAATTGGAAGTTTCACTAATGTGCTGCGAGAAAGGAAAAAATAAGGTGTGGGTCCTAAACTCCTAAATTTGTTTGATACTGATAATTTTCATATTACATTTGATTAATTATCTTTCCAATTGTATTGGCTTAATAGCCAAAATATTAGTTTTTTTAATGGCCAAACCAGGTACACTTCAAGCCTTAAAAGATTGATGTGTTAGCAAAATTGCTAGTTTGACAGTATGAATGTGTGATTGAGATTGTTATGAATAATTATATTATGTGATATGAGAATGTTTGATTGAATGGCATGAATTATTGAAATATTAAGTTTATGCATGATTTAAATGTATGAGGAATTTGTTGTCATATACATTGAAAAGGTTGCTATTTATGCACAATGAAATTCGTAAAGTATGTGAAGTTAAATGATATTTATAGATACCATCATAATGGTAATTTGAAAGTTGGAAATCTTTTTCCATTTACTGAAAGTATGTGATTATTGAGGGCACGTTGAGCATGTCAAATTAAATTTGAAAAGTATTGAAATATGATTATCTGTAAGTTTGTATGACATGTTGCATGTGCATTGGGATGGGATTTTGTGGTTGACGGGGGAGTTTCGTGGAGTACCAGTGGCATATTAAGTCCACATATATTCGTAGTTAGTGCACTGAATTTGAAGTATGGAGGGGATTGGTGATTATATCGCATTATTTGTTATTTTTCAGTTTTACTGCATTATTTATTATTGGTGGTTTTATCACATCAAGCTCTGGTCATATATATTGGAGTTTGGTAGACGGGTTTTGGGAAACTCACGGTTTGCAGCAGATGGTATGGGTAGGATCTCACATGTGCATTTGTCACGATCATGTGCATTTGAAATTACTATTGATAATGTTTGATTGTGATATTGGTATCTCTATGAAATTGTTTGTATGAATGCTTAATACTTGCTTGTTTAGTCTCACACTGAGCTTGTTAAGCTCACCTTATTACCTCAACTTCTCAGGTAATGATCGAACTTAGGATCAAAATTGGCATGCGGACGACGGACTTCACCTCTTCATATTATTTAAATTTAATTATATTTTTAGGTTATTTTACCATAGTTTTGGATTGTAAAGTTTCTTTAAACTGTGGTTTGGGACTTTTTGAGACTTTTGGGGTTTTCATGCTTGCATGACACTCATATTTGGTATAGATACATGGTTTTTCTATATATATATATATATATAAATGGACTATGCATGATATATTGCTAAGTTAGTAATTTGACTAGTAATGGTACATTTCAGCTGCTATGAAAATAAATGATTTTTCAAAGGCAACGCCGTTTGTAAGGTTTTTTAAAAACTCACCCAATTCACTAATTTGACCTAATCATGGTTGGACTAAGTAAATGGAAGTTTTCCAAAGTTAAAAATAGAAACCTCGATTTTACAAAAGAGGTTACTTGTAGGTTTTAAACTATCGATAGAGAGGTTCGACACTAAGGTGTCCAATGTGGCCTACACGATTCGGCCATAACGTCTAGGTTGGGTTTTGGAGGTTACATTTAGTGGTATCAAAAGCCTTGGTTCAAAACCTTGGACTAAGTTCTTAAATATTTTTAAGTAAGTTTGAATGCATAAGTTCTTAAATCTTTTTAAGTAAGTTTGAATGCATGCATACATAAAAGAGAAAATTTTGGAGGAAAAACAAACCACAGTAGATTTGAAAAAAAAAGCTTTATATAGGAAATGATGAAGTCCGAAGGTCCGATGCGAAGTCCATAGAAATAGTAATGAAAATTTAGTAAGATTAGAGAGATTGTTGCATAAAACTTTAATGAAATAATTATAAATTGTGAGTGCAAAAAAGACTAAACAAAGTATTAAAAGCTCCCACTTGTAAATTATAGATTCGTAAAACCCAGAAATGAACGCATGTGTAAATTGTAGATTCATGGCAGGAGGGGCCAAATGGGGTGACCTCTGAGGGCTCTGGTTGATTCAGGTGCATCATTGGGGCCAGAATAGGATAATGAAAAGAGTGAGGTTAATAGTGAACCCATTACTGATGGGGGAATATAAAAAATGGTAAAAATGATGATGATTATGTTGAGAATGATCCAATAACTTAGGCTTTATTAAGGGCCTTGAATAAGGTTGTTGGGCTTCTAATTGAAGGTGTTAGTCATGGGACGATTATTGAAAAGCTCCGCTCTAGTGGGGCAAAATTGTTTAGGGGTATTGCTGGAACTACTCCTACAGTGGCTAAGTACTGGATGGAGGCCACTGAATAGATTTTGGAGGATTTAGACTGCACTCCTGAGCAGAAACTTAAAGGTGTCGTGTCTCTATTAAGGGATGAGGCAAATCAGTGGTGGAAAACAGTGGTTAAGGGTACACTGTCAGAGCATATTGATTGGGCTTATTTTCATGAAGTCTTTCAGGGTAAGTATGTGGGCCCTCACTATGTGGAGGCCTGACGGTTTGAATTTATTAAACTTAAACAGGGAGACAAGACATGTTTTAGTATGAGATGGAATATCTAAGGTTGAGCTGCTATGCACCTAGTATGGTGGTGTCTGAGCAGGAAAAGAGTTTTCATTTTCATGAGGGTCTAAGGTATGACCTCAAGGTTCAGGTGGCCCTGCACCAAGAGCATGTGTTTGAGGATTTGGTCAAGAAGACCAAGATTATTGAGGAGATTAAGCATGTAGAGTGCAAGAAGAAAGGGAAACAGAGAGATCAACCTAAAAGAGAAACATGACCTACTGGCCCAAACCCGTGACCTATTAAGCTAGACACAGAGGCTAGACCATCGCAGAATAGGGAAGCACTGGAGTATTTTCAGAGGCGCCATCTAGGTGAGTGTTCAATAAGGATGGGTGCTTGTTTGGTATGTAGTTCAATGGAGCATAAGATTAGGGATTTTCCTCGTTGTTAGGATTAGGTGCAAGCTCCAGCTCAAAATCAAGGCCCAGTTGGAAGTCAAAATCAGAGAGGTAATTAGGGTGCTCAAAGGGGTCATAATCAGAATTGAAATGGGAATAGTAATCAGGGTCAAAGAACACCAGCTCAAGGTTTACGTGGCTAAGCACCAAGAAGATAGAGATGCAGTTGACGTCATAGCAGGTACCTTTAATATTTACTTGATACCTTATTTTTCTTTGATTGATATAGGATCTACCAATTCGTATGTTGTTTGTAATATGACTATAAAATTGGGAATTGGGGTAAAGGAAACTAAAACCACTATAACTGTAGTTAGTCCCTTAGAATCTTCCACACTTGTGAATTGAATTTATAAAATATGCCCTTTAGAGGTTCAAGAAGAGGTGTTTCTTGGGGATTTGTTGGAACTTTCTTTCAATGAATTTGATTTAATTTTGAGAATGGACTGGTTGGTTGAGCATCAAGTTCAATTAGATTATGCATTGAAGAGGGTAACTTTGGTGACCGAGTCTAGGAAAGAAGTTATTATGGTGGGGGAATGTCGAAATTATCTGTCTAGTGTGATCTCTACTTTAGTAGCAAAAAAGATAGTGTGAAAAGGGTGCAAAATTTTTTTCGCTTATGTTCGAGATGCAAGCGTCCTTGATCCTTTAGTTGAAAGTATTCGTACAGTAAGGGAATTTCCTAATGTATTTCTCGAGGAACTGTCAGGGTTACCTCTGGAGAGGGAAGTGGAATTCGGAATTGAGTTGTTGTCAAGAACAACACCAGTGTCTATCGCTCCCTACCGCATGGCACCAAAAGAGCTTAAGGTGTTGAAGATGCAGTTGCAAGAACTATTGGATAGGGGTTTTATTAGACCCAATGTTTTGCCATGAGGTGCACTGGTTTTATTTGTGAAAACGAAGGATGGAACCTTACGATTGTGCATTGATTACTAATAACTAAATAAATTAACTACCAAGAATAAGTACCATTTACCAAGGATTGACATCCTATTCGATCAGTTCAGAGGTGCAACTGTCTTTTCCAAAATTTACTTAAGATCTGGGTATTACCAACTCAAAGTGAAAGAATATGATATCCCCAAAACCACTTTTAGGACTCATTATGGACATTACGAGTTCCTTGTCATGCCGTTTGGGTTGACTAATGCACTAGTAGCTTTCATGGACCTTATGAATCGTGTTTTTTAGCCTTTCCTTAATTAGTTTGTTGTGGTTTTCATTGATGACATCCTTGTGTACTCTAAGATAGAGACCGAGCATGATCAGCATTTGAGAGTGGTTTTACAGATGCTCCGTCAAAAGCATTTTTTTGCTAAACTTAGTTAGTGTGATTTTTGGTTAAAGGAAGTGATGTTTTTGGGTCATGTGGTATCGGCTGAAGGTATTAACGTAGATCCCAAAAAGGTTAAAGCTATACTAGATTGGAGGCAACCAAAGAATGCTTCAGAAATTTAGAGATTTCTAAGTCTTTTTGGGTATTATCGAAGGTTTGTTGAAGGTGTTGCCTTGATAGTAGCCCCATTGACTAAGTTGTTGAGGAAGAATGCTCCTTTTAAGTGGGGAGATGAACAGTAATCCAATTTCAAAAATTTGAAATTCGTGTTGATAGAAGCTCCCATTTTAATTCAACCAGAATCTGGTAAGGAATATATTGTGTATAGCGATGCTTCGCTTGTTGGACTTGGTTGAATCTTTATGTAGGATGGTAAAGTGGTAGCCTATGCTTCGAGACAGCTAAGGTCACATGAAGGTAATTACCCTACTCATGATTTGGAGTTGGCAGCTATTTTTTTTGCTCTGAAAATTTGGAGACACTACCTGTGTGGTGAGAAGTGTATTATTTACACCAATCACAAGAGTCTCAAATATCTCCTCATCCAAAAGAAACTTAATTTGAGGTAATAGATATGGATTGAGGTTTTAAAATACTATGACTATACGATCGAGTATCATCCTGGGAAGGTCAATGAGTTGTCGATGCCTTAAGCAGAAAGACAATGTCTGACTTGAGGGACATGTTTGCTCACTTGAGTCTCTTTGATGATGGTGGTATTTTGGCAGAATTACAAGTAAAATCTGCTTGGGTTCTGGAAATTAAGGATAAGCAGAGTTTGGATGGAACTATAACACCTCAGTTTAAACAGGTTAAGGATGGATCGACCAAGGACTTTGGGATTAACTCTGATGGAATTTTTTGCTTTAGATGGAGGTATTGTGTGCCTAATGATCACAATTTGAGACAATCTACACTTCAAGAAGCACATAGTAGCTCTTATGCTATGCATCCTGGTAGCATTAAGATGTATCAAGACTTGAGGGAAGTGTATTGGTGGCCGGATCCTAAACGTGAAGTGGCCGAATTCGTATCTAAATGTTTGACTTGTCGGCAAGTTAAAACGAAACATCAGTATCCATCAGGGTTGCTCCAACCAATTCAAATACCACGGTAGAAGTGAGAGATAGTGACAATAGATTTTGCAAATGGGTTGCCCTTGACACCTACCAAGAAGGATTCGATTTGGGTTGTGGTGGATAGGTTGACTAAGTTTGCCCATTTTATTCCTATTCGTACTGATTATTCTCTCTCGAAGTTAGCTAAGCTTTATGTTTCTGAGATAGTTAGATTGCATGGTGTGCCAGTGTCAATTATTTCAGATCGGGATCCTAGATTCATGTCTCGATTCTTGAAGAAATTGCACAAGGCTTTGGGTACTCAGTTGGATTTGAGTACGGCTTTTCATCTACAACCTGATGGTCAATTGGAAAGGGTCATTCAGATTTTGGAGGATATGTTGAAGAGTTGTGTAATCGACTTACAAGTTAGTTGGGAAGAACATTTACCTATGGCAAAGTTCGCCTATAATAACAATTATCTAGTATCCAAATGGCACCTTACGAATCTTTTTATGGTCATAAGTGTCGCTCGCCTTTATGTTGGACTGAAGTGGCTAAAAGGAAGTTGATTAGCCTAGAATTGGTCACTGCAACCGAAGATAAGATTCGGATAATTCAAGAAAGACTAAAGGCAGCTTCATATAGATAGAAATCGTATACCGATTTGAAGCGCAAGGACATTAAGTTCAATGTGGGAGATTTAGTTTTTTCTTAAAGTCTCTCCATAGAAGAAAATCTTGAAGTTTGGTCGAAAGGGTAAGTTGAGCCTTAGACTTATTGGTCCTTATTGAGTGCTTAAGAGGGTTGGTCTTGTGTCTTACCAACTTTAATTACCTCCTGGGTTAGATCGGATTCACGATGCATTTCACGTCACAATGTTGAGACAGTATCGATCTGATCCCTTGCATATTATTCTAGTTGAGGAGATTGATGTTAGACCAGATTTTTCATTTGAGGAGGTATCAATTCGAATATTAGATCTTGAGATCAAAGTGTTAAGACGAAAAAAATTCCACTAGTTAAGGTACTATGGAGAAGTCATACCATCAAAGAGGCAACGTGGGAGCCAGATGAGTCAATTCAGCTTCAGTATCCTCATCTTTTCGAACCAGGTAATTTCGAGGAAGAAATTACTTTAAGGGGGTAGAGCTATAACATCCCAAATTTTAACTCAATAAAAATGTAGAAAATAACAAAAATAGGGAATTGACCCAATGGTTAGTCATTAAATGTGAAAGCTTGCAAGTTAGTTGAGGTCCCAAGTTCAAGTCCCATCTTTTACAAATTTTTATTTTTTTTGCAAAAATTCCCATGTTTTTAATGTATTGCATCCCAAGCCTAGTAAACATAGGTATAAATACAATTTTTACTCAAAATAATCAACTCTAACTCTCTTTTCTTCTACCTTAGCCGTCCCTAACCTCCTCTCCCTCCCTTGATCTTTATTTTTTTTCTTTTCTCATTCTCACCATTGTTTCTGTCACACCTATTACCACCAATTCACCTTTGATTTTTCTTTTACTTGTCTTCAAGATTGAACATTATCTCCATCCCTATCTAACTACCTTTTTTCTTCAATTAGAACAACCTCAAAATTGAAATATTGAGTCTCCAAGATCAACTCCAACCTTGACAAGAAAGTGCCATTGCCACTCATCTCCATTAGCTTGTGTAAAATCTCTAGTTCTTTTAATTTCTTGGGAAATATTGCAATTTAAAATCCTAAATTTTTAGATCTGAAATTTGGGGTATTTTAAATTTTTTTAAATTTATTTTTTCATATTTTAACTAGATCTCAAATCGTTTTAAAATTCAACCCCAATTCTAGCCTCCATGGGTACTGATGCATGCGCCAAGGGGTGGGAAAAAGGGGGTTGTTTTCTTTGTTGAAATTTTCCCATTTTATTTCAGCCTTAGCGTGAGTTCTTGAACCTTCCTAATCAGCTATTAAACCCTTTTCAATTAGGAAAAAATGTTCTTGGTCGATTGGACATTCAAAACTCACAATTGGGAAGCGTAAGTGCAATTAAGTGTAAACTAGTTTGTTGTTTCGACGTAATTTTTGGGTAGAGGTTATGGATTGATTACATGAAGGAATTTAATCATTATTAGCTATTCATTTTCTAGTATGTTATTCAATTAGGTGCTGACCTGAACGTCCCAAATCAACTGTAAAGCCGAAAAATGATCGTACGTACGGTTCGCATTGATACAATGTAAGAAATCTAGCTAGTTTGAATTCGTAAAATAATTATAATTTTGATGATTGGTTTAAACCCATAAGTGGGTAATTGGGGGCTGGTTAAAAGGCAAATTGATTGAATTTATACTGAATTATGGTTTAGGATCATACAAAGGTTTATTAAGTAAAATATGAAGTTTCATTAGTGTGCTGCGAGAAAAAGCAAAAAAAGGTGTAGGTCCTACACTCGTAAATTTGTTTGATATTGATAATTTTCATATTACATTTGATAAAATATCTTGTTTATTGGATCATCTTAATAGCCAAAACATTAGTTTTGTGAGTGGCCAAACTAGGTTTCAAGCCTTAAAAGATTGATGTGTTGGCAAAATTGCTAGTTTGACTGTATACATGTGTGATTGAGATTGTTATGCATAATTGTATTATGTGATATGAAAATGTTTGATTGAATTGTATGAATTATTGAAATATTAATTTTATGCATGATTTAAATGCATGAGGAATTTTCTATGATGTATATTGAAAATGTTTCTATTTATGCACAATGAAATTCGTAAAGTATGTGAAGTTAAATGATATTGGTAGATACTATCATAATGGTAATTTGAAAGTTGGAACTTTGTTTCCATTTACTGAAAGTAAGTGATTATTGAGGGCATGTTGATCATGTCAAATTAAATTTGAAAAGTATTGAAATATGATTATGTGTGAATTTGTATGACATGCTGCACATGCATTGGGATGGGATTTTGTGGTTGAAGGAGGAGTTTCGTGGAGTACCGATGGCATATTAAGTCCACATATATTCGTATTCAGTGTACTGCATTTGGAGTACCGAGGGGATTGGCGATTATATCACATTATTTGTTATTTGGCAATTTGACTGCATTATTGATTATTGGTGGTTTTACCACATTGAACTCTGCTCATATACGTTGGAGTTTGATAGACGGGTTCTGGTGAACTCGTGGTGTGTAGCAGATGGTATGGGTAGGATGTCACATGTGCATTTGTCACGATCATGTTCATTTGAAATTATTATTGATAACATTTGATTATGCTATTGGTATCTCTATGAAATTGCTTGTATGAATGCTTAATACTTTCTTGTTTAGTCTCACACTGAGCTTGTTAAGCTCACCCCATTACCTCAACTTCTCAGGTAAGATCGAACTAAGGATCGAAATTGGCATGCTGACGTACGACGGACTTCGGACATCACCTTGTCATATTATTTTAATTTAATTATATTTTTAGATTATTTTACCATTATTATTTTGTTTTGGATTGTAAAGTTTCTTTTAAACTATGGTTTGGGATTATTTGAGACTTTTGGGGTCTTTCATGCTTGCATGACACTCATATTTGGTATAGATACACAATTTATATATATATAGAAATGAAGTATGCATGATATATTGTTAAGTTAATAATTTGACTAGTAATGGTACATTTCAACTGCTAAGAAGATAACAAAATGATTTTTCAAAGGCAACGCTGTCAATAAGGTTTTATAAAAACTCACCCAATTCACTAATTTGACCTAAGCATTGTTGGACTAAGTAAATGGATGTTTTCCATAGTTAACAATAGAAACCTCAGTTTTACAGAAGAGGGTACTTTTAGGTTTTAAACTATCGATAGAGTAGGTCCAACACTAAGGTGTCCAATGTGGCCTTCACCATTCAGCCACAACGTCTAGGCTGGGTTTTGGAGGTTACATCACATATCACTAATCATAAAAGGAAAATCACAATAAGCACCAAAGTGAAAAATAATATGATAAGCACTGAAGTGCAACTTTTTTACAACGATAAGCACGAAAGTGCGAAATAATATGACAAGCGCGCTATTTTTCATTAATGGCATGCCATCAATATCCTAATAGCTAGGACTCATCTACATGGGATTTCTTATTATTAAATCTTTACATTCATTCACTTGACAGAAAATAATATAACTTTGTACTTTTCATGATTTAATCCTTATCATAATAATAGCACTAAAACTTGTAAATTCTTATCACTTTTATCACATACAACACTATGATTTTTACGTTACTTCATGTAAACTGACTTTCCATGTAACCTCTCAAACTCGGCCTAGACATTATGGCTAGATTGAGAAGGCTACATTAGCCACCGAAATGGGTAAGCTAACTTACGTTACTTTTGAAGACCTTAAATAAACTCATTTTAGAGAAAATCGTAGTTGTACTTTGAGCTAGCGTAAAAGCATCCATTTTTTAGGTTGTGTATACTTAGGATTCATTTTATTGTTACTAGTGTTGTTTTAGAAAAATCGTTTGCTTGTCGCTCTTCTTTAAAAAAAACTCTATGTTAAACTAATGCAGCGGAAATACCATTTTTCAAGTCATTTTGGAAACTAAATTACCTTATCTATTTGTTCTTCAAAAACAGTTCCTTTGCAATGCAGCAAAATCTAGGGAATAATATCAAAGTTTACTTTACCCCGATATCATGCATTATCCGGATAATATGCTTGAGTAATCCATGCATGCAAAAATCTCAAAAAAAAAGTTACCAAGCCACAGACCAGAAAACATTAAAAATTACAAACCAAAACTAATAGAGACTGATTAATACTTATTAAAAATAGTCTGAGGTCTAAGGTGATTCTCAGAATGCAGAGTCCGATCATAATTTCAATACTTACCTGAAAATTTAAACACTATTGGGGTGAGCTTATGAAAAGCTTAGTGTGAGTCAGACAATTATTTAAACAAACATAAATATCAAATACAGTGAAATAGATTAGCTTTAACAGAAGAAAACAGAACCATCATAGGAATTTCATATAGTTACATAGCCATTATCAAATTGATGTCAAACGGTGTATGAGCATGAGACATCATTTATTTGAGTAACAATCATTAATTTCGATACCATTCAATACAACACAATACAACACATATCATAAATCAATAACATTTGAATATGTCGTGAGCATGATGCAATATAAAAAGGTTCCTACCCATACCATCTACTACATACCACAAATTCCCCCAAACTTGTCATCCAAACTCCAAAACATTATAGGATTAGTCCCGTTGTGGTTAAAACCACCGGTAACAATATGCAAAAAATTCTGCCAGTAAAAATGCGATAAATTATCATTCCCCTCGGTACTCCAAGTGCAATGCATTGACTACGAATAATGCGGACTTAATATGCAGTCGGTACTCCACGGAACTCCTCCGTCAACCACAAAATCTCAACCCAATGCATGTGCAATATGTCACACAATCTCATACATAATCATATCTCAATATTTTTTACATTCATTTGACACGCTCAGCACATCTTCAGTAATCACATACTTTCAGCAAATGGAAACAGTGTTCCAATCTTTCAAATTACCATTGTGTTGGTATCAATCAATTTCGTTCAATTTTACATATTTTATGGATTTTCATTGTGCATAAATAGCACCCTTTTCAGTAAACAATATAACAAATAGCTCATGCGTTTAAGTCATACATAAGCTTAATATCTCAACACATTATATCATTCAGTCAAACATTCTCATATCTCATAACTCA
The DNA here is from genome assembly GCF_007990345.1 of Gossypium hirsutum. Classification (NCBI taxonomy): domain Eukaryota; kingdom Viridiplantae; phylum Streptophyta; class Magnoliopsida; order Malvales; family Malvaceae; genus Gossypium; species Gossypium hirsutum. Next base: position 27,054,864 of record NC_053438.1, on the reverse strand, counting down.
AATATGCAATTACAAACTCAATCAAACATTCATACTATCAAACTAGCTATTTTGCCAACATGTCAATCTTTTAAGGCTCGAAACATACCTGGTTCAGCCACTCACAAAATTAATAATTTGGCTATTAATTCAATCCAATCAGCAAGCTAATTTATCAAATATAACATGATATTTAACATTTTCAAACAATTTTATGAGTTTAGGACCCACACCTTACTTTTTACTTCCTCGTAGCACACTAGCGAATCTTCCAATTTTCCTTAATACTTCCTTAAACGAACCTAAAACAAAATTCAATATAAATTCAATCAATGTACAATTAAACCAGCCTCCAAGCACCCATTTATGAGATCAAATCAATTGTTGAAATTATAACTATTTTATGAATCCAAACTAGTTAGATTCCTTACACTGTATCGATGCGAACCATACATACAATCATTCTTCGCCTTTATGGATGATTTGGGGTGTTTGGATTAGCACCTAATTCAATAATGTACTGTAAAATTAGTTTCTAATTAATTATTAAATTCTTTCATTTAATCAATTGATAACTTTTACCCAACAATTATGTCGAAATAACAAACTAGTTATCCTTAATTGTACTTACGCTTCACGACTTGTGGGATCCGATTGGCTAATTGATCAAGAACGTCTCTTCTTAATTAACATGTGATTAAATTCTTATTAGAAGAGTTAAAGAACACAATTTAATGCTGGAAAAATATGGGCAAGACCTAAGAAACAAAATAGTCCCCTTTCTTGCACATAGCCACACACACCACCACTCATGGTGGCCAAAATTGGGGATGAATTTTAAAATGGTTTGAGATCTCATTAAAATCTAGAAAAACACCTTTGAAATCATTTAAAATCCACCAAATTCTAGATCTGGAAATTTTGGTTTTTAAATTACAATATTTATCAAGAAATTGAAGAGAAAAGAGATCTTACCTAAGCTAATTGAAAGAAACGGCAATGACACTTTCTTGGTAGTATTCGGGATCGATCTTGGGGTTCAAGATTTTAGATTTGGGGCTGATTTAGATGAGGATAAATGTTAAAAATAGAGTAAAGGGTATGGTAAACAATCTTGATGCAAAAAGAAGAAGAATGATATGGTAAAATGGGAGGTGTAGGCGTCGACAATAATGGGAGAAAGAAAGAAAATTGAAGAGAAAATAAGAGAGGGAGAGAGTGAACGGCTAGGGTAGGAAAATTTTGAATTAAAGGCTGAAAAATACAATAAAAAGTTGTATTTATACTTAGGGTTCAAGGGTATGGATGGCACACACATTAAAAAAAAAAGATTTTGCAAAATTTAATTATTTCGCAAGGGAAAAGATTCAAACTTGGGACCTCATTTAATTTCCATACTTTCCCATATTTCTTTTAATCATTAGGCTTCTTCCTCATTCTTGAAATAATTTTACAATACTTATTTTAAAAACAAGGCATGTCACATACTAAGGTTTAAGGCAAAATTGGCAAAATAATAAAAAATGGTGAGAGAGAAGAGATTTGAACTTGGGTTTCAAAAAACGTTTCACTAACACTTATCTAACAAATCAATACCTCATTTATATCCTAAAAATGCATAGATAATCTCAAAAATTAAGGCGTGACAACACTCTTTTGATTCACAAGCCCGATTCTACTAACCCTCGATTCAACATATTCACAATATCATAACATATTTTATTTTCTTTCGATTTAGTCCCCTTTTCACTATCACCATAATTTATCATATAATGGTACACCAAAACCACAATTTATAACATTTACATTATTTACCTCTACTAAATACTTCTCATAACTTCATTAATATAGTAATTAAACTACTTAATTAACATAATTATCTGATTAACATAACTTAAATAAAATTAATTAATTGAAATACTTACAACCAAAAATTGGATGCTGAGTTTTTCTTCTCTTCTACTCCTTGGCCACTTATTTTCCTTTTCCTTCAATTTGGTCCCCTATCTTCTTCTCTTTTTCTTCAATAACATGTCAAATATATAATATTCACATGTTAAACTCTAATCAAATAACATCTCTACACAACTTTGCTAAAGTAAACATGTATGTAATAAAGTTTTCATCATTTCTTACCTTATTACTTTATATCACCACAAATCCCTAACTTTGATATCACCACTAAATCCCTAACTTTCTCTTTTCTCTATATAACTATGAAAACTCTTCTCATTAAATCAAGATGATTACTAGCTTAATCTATGGTTTTTAGCAAGAAAACACGAAAGAAATGGAAGAAGATGATCTTGGAATAGCTAAAAGTGGTGGAAAGAAACTAGATGGAATAAAAAGAAAAGAAGTTTTGGTGGAGAGAAATGCGGGTGACGGTTGGGATACGTAAGAAAGATGATGACTTTCATCTTTTCTCCACTCTTTTACACTATTCCTTAATCATGATTTTTATTTAAAAATGGTCAAATTTTTATTTTACTCTTAGACTACACCCATAAATATCTTATTTAACTATTACTATTTTACTCTTAATCATCTTCATAATTTCATGTATGAATCATATTTTAATTTGACAAAATTTCCTATTAGTCCTTCCTTGGTTTTCCACTATTTACATAAATTCTTATAACTTTCTAAATTCCTACTTCCACCAAAACAATTTTTATACTTTTTCAATTTAGTCTAAGCTTTTACTTAAATTTTTCTATCTCTGAAATATTTTCTAATTTCCTATTGAGACTAAGTACTTCCTAATTTCATACTCAAAATTCATATTTAGACAAATTTTAAAATTCACATCTATTTCTTGACCCGATTCATCACTGTACCTAGCTCCGAGACAAAACGCAACCGTTCCAATTAGTAAATCAATAAATTTCATTACTTTACTTATAAAAAAATATCTAAATTAGTTTTTAAGAAAAGATTACCTTTTCTATGTTTTTATGTTCTTACAAACATAGAACTCGACTTTAAATTACATATTACCTATTATGTTTACGATATATTTTAATAAATTTATAATTTCTTTTTTTGGCTTAAACTTTCCTTTAAATTACATGTAATTATTTTTAACATTTATTACTCAAATATATTTTGTTTTATATTATATATTTTCTTATTTTTCCTCACCATAATATATTCTCAATTTTTTCTTCATTAACATGGTTTGATTTTGTATTAGACATAATTAATATTTTTATAATTATTTTATTAGTTTAACCATTTTCATAATTAATTAATTCATTTTTATTTCATAAACTATAATGACCTGAAAGTCAGTGATGTCTGAAAGTGTGGTTCGAAAACCCTATTTTTGAAAATCGAACACATAAATATTATTAAATATTTACGAAGTTATATTAGAAGTGAATTGAATTTTGGTTAGGTAATTTTTTTAATTATTTTTTAATTAGGGTTCAGGGATTAAATCGTAAGTGTTAAATGTTCAATTCTTAAAGAATCTTTAATTAGAATAAGACTAAGGGGCTTATGAAGCAATTAAACCTATGTTTTAATAATGGTGGATGGTAATGTTGAAAATGTTATAAAATTATAAATAAAGTAAATAAAATAAGATAAAAATATGTTTAGTGGAATTGAATAAAGTAAAACACATTCTCTCCTCAATTTTTTCATGCAAAATCGAACATAAGTGAAGGAAAAAGATCTCGACGTCTTTAAGGGTTTTGAAGATTTTGGCAACAAAATTGGTTAGTGTAATTTAGTTCTTTTCTTGTAATTTTTATATTTTCTGAATCTTGGGAGCTTAAGCTAGTTGACTCATGTAGTATTTTTTAGTACTGTTAAAGATTGAGGATGTGACCATTGATGGATAGTTGAAGCTTTAGGTATTAAATTGATATATTTTAAGTTTGGAGTTGAAAAATGACTAAATTGTAAAGTCAATTGATGGTTCTGTTTAATAGGGACTAAAATACACAAATTTCAAAATTTGTGGTAGAAATGAGAGACATAAAGTCTAATAATGACTATAGTGAAACCAACATGAAAAATTGACGTTAGAATTGAAAATTATGTTAGTCCTGGTCTTAGGGACTAAATTTAATAAAATGTAAAAGTTGCTTAAATTAGCAATTGAATGTGAAAATGTTTGTGTATTGATAATTTTTTATGTTTTTCTTCATCCGTAGCTAACACCGGCCCGAATTCCTCTAAAAAGAAAAGGAAAGATGAAGTCATTGGCAAATAGCTCAAAGTTTACGATTTGTGTTTCTATAATCCGAACTACTTTGTAATTGTTGCATATTAACTTGTTTGTGCATGGTCGAATATAAGGTGAGACACTTTGTTATAATGAGTTGTATTGGATTGATATGAATTGAATTGAATGTTCATGAGGACTAAATTGAATATATGTGAAAAATGTGTATATTTATATAAATGTGAAATTGAATACATATTGAGATGATTTGTGCTACCATATATATGGATAAATGAATTCATGATGAAAATTCATGCGACTTGAGATATTGGTTGATAAGGAAATGGGTAATGAATACCTTATTAACTGTTCGGCTAGATTCAGATATAGTTGGCATGCCATAGGATAGGAAGAGTTCAGGGTTACTTCGGCTACAAGTCGATGAGGCACTGGGTGCTAAATTGATTCAGTTATACCGATGAGACACTAGGTGTCAAACTTATTGATGAGTGTTGGGCGCGACTATTTGCTTCGGATTTATTGATGAGGCACTGGGTGCCAAACTGGTGTGTTGGTTAGATCCCTGTATCCATCCGAGTCCGAGTCAAGTTAATAGGGAGCTAAATCGTAAAAATGGAATATTCATAATTGAAATAATGATGATGAATAAGTTCTTGAATCCTTGAGATTGAAAAATCTAGTATGAGATGTGGTATTCGATATTGAGATTACAAATGGATATGAAATGAAAGTAAAATGTATAATGGAATATCTATTTGTGAAATGAGTTGAAACAATGATAGTTATGTTCATTGAATACATGAAATTGGGATTTGAGATGGCAAGTGCTACCTTAGGAATTGAGATATCAAATGACATATGATATGGATTTGTTTTGCCTTTATATTAGTAAATTGTATTAGATTTGAACAAGTAATGTGAGAAATGGTATAATAGACATGTTAATTACATATCATCATTTGATTTTAACTTAGACATTTTAAATAAATTATGTTATATTATAATTTTCGGATTATAGAAATACCGATGGGTTATACTGAGCGTATGGTTTTGTTTTCCATGCACAGATTAGATTCTTTTTTTGTTCTATCGTCAACTTCAGTATCAAGCGGCAATCCCAGACTCAAGTGTTGGTGATGTTTTTATTTTGACCATAGCATGTACCTAAAGTGTCATATGGTTATAAAATGTTCTATTTTGAATTTTGTTGGCATTTTGAGAATCATGTGTATATATGTGTGTGATGGCAATGTTATCTAGTGGAATGGTTTTGGGTATTTATGCTTTTATGTTTGAATGGTGACTTGATAGTATGATATAGAGTAAGTGTGGTAAATAAGTAGTTAAGAAATGATGAATGTTGTGCTTATATTGACTAGTTTGTTTTGGAAAATTTTGGTACATATTATATAGGGTTGTAATTGAGTCATTTTAAGATGGTTCTACATGATTAAATGATGTATGCTATGCTGATTGTGTTGCTGCCATTTTTTGAATGTGGTATTTTGGATGTTATTCTAGTGAATTATGTGCATGTTATAGATAAGTACCATTGTGCCTTAAATCATATATGTAGGTGGGAAATGTTAAGCTTGATGTTGTGATTTTTAGGTCACATTTGGTGTTTTATGGGCTTACAGAACAGAATACAAGACACCGTTAGGGATGTCACCCTATAGGTTGGTCTTTGGGAAAGCCTTCCATCTACCATTGGAGTTAGAGCACAAAGCTTACTGGGCTCTTCAACAGCTTAATTTGGATCCTAAGCTCGCGAAAGAGAAACGGATGTTCCAACTCAACGAGTTAGAAGAGTTCCGAATGTTCTCATATGAAAATGTCAAATTATTTAAAGAAAGACTCAAGAAATGGCATGACAACCACATTCAAGTTCGAGAATTTGAAGTAGGTCAGCAAGTCTTGTTATTCAATTCCAGATTTAAGTTCTTTCCAAGTAAGCTAAAATCACGTTGGTCCGATCCATTTACGATTCACCAAGTCTATCCATACGGAGTTGTTGAACTCCAAGGTAAATGAGGTAATTTTCAAGTTAATGCTCAGCGCCTGAAACATTATTGGGGAGATAAAATTGAGCGAGATAAAACCTCATTCATTTTATCGGATACTTAATTTTTCGTTTTTCTTTTTGAATAAATGATTTAGGCTATATTTTCGGGTAAAGTATGCTAAAATAAATTATGTCTAAGAGATTGGAACTTAAGAGGGACCATTTGTGACCCCTCCAATCTTTCCTAGGAATTTATTTTGACATAATTTTCCAAGAAATTATCCCCTAAATGGAAAAATCAATTTTTAGTTTCAAATAAAATGGTCAATTTTGATCCAAGTTTTAATTTGCAACTCAATTTTAAATTTTCATTAAGTCTAGGGACTTAATTGAATTATTTTTAAAATTTAGTCGCTCTTTTCTTAAATAAAAAAAACTAGGTGTCTTTCTTTGTGAATATTTTTAAAAAGCATCTAGAATAAATATCTTTAATATTATTAATAGTTTGATAAAATTTAATAGATAATTATATTATTTATACTTTATATATTAATTTTTATCAACTTAGCTTAGAATTAGGATTAATTAGGATCTTTTTTTTTATTTCTGCAAAATAAAATAAGAGATAGGAATCAAAAGTAAATATGGACAAGTAGTAAAGTCTAAAGTGTGGCAATAGGTATATACATGTCTACGACTGGATCTAGGAAGAGCTTGGTACTTAAGCAGTCAAATTGACTCACCTCCTCTTTTCTAGAACCCTACCTGGTGTATAATATCTATTCACTTTAAACAATGAGGACATTGTTCATTTTAAGTTGGGAGGACCGAAAATTGAAATTATTTCCACTCAGAATAAAATTTTTCTTTTAATTATTAATATGATATATTTTTGTTCAATAAATTTGAATTTTGTTAAGTACGCTAAATTTAAGTATGAATAAAGTTTGATTATTTCAATAAATTGTTATGTTAGCTTAATAATGACATGAAATGTATTTCTAATAAAGCATGCAAATCATACCATAAAATTTTAGTTCTTTAGGAAAGTTAGGCATGCATGAAAGTTTAAGTCTTTAGAATTGACTTAGTAGTTTCTTGAGGCGAAATCCTAGGAAGCATGGAACGTTGAAAATGATTTAGGCAACTGTTGTTTGGACTGTTTGAGCCTTTCAAGCCAACCATGATGAAGTTTTTATCCTTTGAAACCCAACTTTGAGACTTTATGGCCTAATTTTATTTGAACCCTTACAAAGTTAGCCATCACTTTTCTTAATTATCTTAAAAATGTCTCAAACACTAGACTCAATACTGTTCAGAGCATTCTCTGAAAATAAGTTTGGGGAAGTTGCAAAGAAGTATGAAATGCTCTAAAAATTGTAGTACATGCAAAAAAATACTCGAAAAAAAAAGCATATGTACTTGAAGTAAAGTGCACTAAAGAGCATGTGAAAAGGAAAGAAAAGTTGATGTATTGAAGGTAATTATTTCGAAAGGTCCGATACAAGCTGAGTCTAGGGTTTTTTTTAAACCTAAAATTATCTATCTTTTACCTACCCCTAAGCCCAGCCACGTTACAACCTTGTTAAAGACCTATTGATTCAAAGTTCCAATGTTACCTACATTAGTGGAGAGAAATTACTCTGTTCAGCATATGAAGCATCAGTTAAGCTTAATGATTGCAGTTTAATTTTGAATAAGGGATTAAAATCAAATTGGTAGGGATTAACATGTATTTAAGAAACATTTAGTCTAATTTTGATATTGTAGTAATTGTTGAGATTAATTTGAACGATATATATACTTGAGTAGCATAATTATCAAATTTCTTGTTTTTGAGCATAAGTATATTGATTTCATGATTTTGGAAAGAATGTTGTTCTGAAGGAGTTTTTCAAAAAGTGTTTTCGAGAAAATTCTTTTCAAATTTGTGCATTACTCGCGACGAGCAATGAATTAAGTTTGGGGTGTGGAAACACAAAAATTTATTTGTTTTTTACATGCCCTTTTTAACTTAAAATCATGCTATTTCGGTTAAATTCTTGTCGAAAAATAATTAAATATTATAAAATAATTAAATTATGTTAAAAATATGAACATGATGAATTTTAATTAATTTTATAGTTAATTTTGATTAATTTTTACTATTTTCGACAGATTCGCACAGAGGGCGAAAATTGGCTCAGCAGATAATGCTCAAAGAATAAAACCGAGAAGCAATTTGAAGCATCAAGGAAAATTTATTTCCAGCCTAAGATGGTCCAAAAATGTGTGTTAATTCATAATATAATTAATTTTAATTTATTCCCAATTTAATTTGGGCTAAATAAATATTATTAATTAATTATGGAAAAAAGGGTCTAGTTGACCGCATTGGTTGAACCGAATCTAGTGAACCGAACCAACCACCAATTGGGCTGCCCAGAACCGTCCATATGCTGACCCAAATCAGCATTTTAGCTGACTAAATAAGCTTGCAAAGAAGCCCTTGAAGAACTTTCAACCTTGCATTCAAACCCCTCCAAAAAATGTGGCTTTATGGATTTGCCCCAGGCTATTTTTAGCAAAGTTGAATCTCTCAACGTTGCCATGTGTGTGGCCAGCCAAGGGGGGTCTCTTTGGCTGATGGAATTTTCAATTTTCATCAGTCACAATCAGCTATAAAAGCCACCCCTTGATGATCATTCAACTCATCCCTCACACTCTCATTCTCTCTTCTCCTCTCTCACTTTCTCTCAACTTTTCCTTCCCATTTTCCCTTTTGTTCAAGTGTCGATTTCTTCTCTTGGGAAAGAGGTCCTCATCAACCATTGTTAAGCAGCAATTAAAGTGCTCATAAGCCACCTTGATAGCCGAGGACAACGGAGAACGAAGAACGGAGAAATCAATCAAGTCACGGAGAAACACCGGATTTGCTTCTTGTTCCCTATCTCTTTAAATTTTGTTATTGTTTTGACAAACATGTTTATGAATATTTATGCTATTGAAATTGTTATTTTAATCAATCTAGCTTGAATTTAATCCGTGTTGGGTTGATTATATTTTGCTTGCTTGAATTATTGAAATTGTGTTTGTACTGTTATAGGCCTCGATAATATGCTTGATTAAGTAAAATCATGCCTAAGTTATTCTTACAATATTAATTGTTAGATAACTAATGAATTAATTATTAAATCGTATTGAAATTGTAATTAATCGACACAATACTTAATCAGTGCATGTTTATTCTTCTAAGGTAGCTGAAGTTAATTTAGCATTGTATTTGGCGATACATATGCCTTGCATAACTTGCAAGATTATTGTGATTAAACTGTTTCAAGGTAGAAATACTCTGTTACCTCACTTGATCTTTTATATGCTTGTGAAGATTGATTAATCGCTTGGATTGACATTGAAAAATATTCAAGAGATTGATTAATTTAATAACTATGTATGAACAGTAGTTAGCAAATTACCGAGTTATTTGTTCGTAGCAGTATAAACATAAGTTTAATAATTCTAAGTTAAAGGAATGTAATTAATCCAACACAATTATATCATCTTGATTAAACCTTATTAGAAATTGTGCATTAGAACCTTTTTATTTTTAATTTTTTTTACTTAGTTTTTAACCCTTAGTTTTTAATCATCTTTAAACCAAAATATTTTCCATCACCAAAGTGTTTTAACATTAATTTCATAAATATTCCTTTTTACAGTCCCTATGGGTACGATAACTCAACATTTACTTGTCACTTTATTACTTGTTGCGATTGTGTACACTTGCACATTTTCGTCGTTCCAGTGACACGGTCGTATGTTAGTTTTTGAATAATTTCACTTTTGACTCATACGGCCTTAATTAGTTACATGGTTTGTTCACACGACCGTGTGACTCCAAGCCACATGAGGTCAGTCTGTTACACGGTCTACCCACTCAGTCGTGTGTCCCATCCTTACATAGCCTCAGCCTTTTACACTGTCAAGGGACACAGCCATCTGACTCCTGTTTACAAAATTTTCTTATCGTTTTGTATTTGATTCAAATTTATCCCTGATTGATATCAGGTTAATTTAAAGCTTTGGTAAGCTCAATTTAAACCAAAAATTGATTGTATTGCATGTTATACTTGATCATATATGGTAAAATGATATTGAATTGAAATTTTGAACTATAATTTGTATGTAGATGTTTCGTATTTGTCTGTAGATTCTATTTCTCGGGTTCAACAACCGAACTGAGTAAAGGGTGTTACATAAACAAACTACTATTACATTAATATATGATTTGTTGCAATGTAAATTTTAGTAAGTATTTAACAATAAAACAACTAATAAATTAAATTTATATGAATGATGCACAGGTAAAAAAAAAGTTGATCTATAAATTGCAATAAAAAATTATTATAATTTAATGATAATTGAGACTAAAAAATATTAAATAAATTAATTTGTTAAAAAAAGTAAATTTTGTAACAATTAATGACCAAAATTTTACATTCCAAATAAATAAACCAAGCAAAATAATGTAACATATTATTTAGCATGTTTTACATTTTGATAATCTTAATACCAAAAATAAAATAAAATTTTATTTGCTCCAACACAAATCAACTTGAACATTTATTACATACCTAGTCACAAATAGTTAAATAAATATTATATTATATTATATTATATTATATTATATTATATTGGTGCAAGCTTAACATGTTAAGTTTATAAATAATGTCCCCCCACCAAGTACAAATTCTTAATGCCAAGATGATTTAAATTACCTCACATTCATTTTGGCAAGATATGTCCTTCAAAATCGAAATCCAAAGCTATGCAAGCATATCTCAAAAACCTTACATTCCCAATGCACTGTTGAATCCCATGGTTACCGGGCTAGAATTTTATCCGTGATGTAGTTGTCTGCAAGAAGGTGGAAGTGGCAGTCATGACACTCTCTCCTTTGGGTTCATTCGAAGATAAAGCTGAGGAACATATCCTTCCCTTTTTAGCTCTAGAAGAAGAGTCTTCAACAATGAATAAATATGCTTGGACTGTGGATGACTTCCATCTGCAGCAACAAACATATGGGTCGTGTTGTTGACCTCTATCCAACTGTACCCAGGTACTTTTTGAACTCCTCTTTCCTTCATCAAACTCCGCACCTTAAGCACACTCCTCCAGTGTCCAGCATCAGCAAGTAAATTCGACAGCAGTACATAGTAACCAGAATTTTGAGGGTCCAAATAAAAAAGATGTCTTGAAGCCACTTCAGCAAGCTCAACATTTCCTTGGTTTCGACAGGCTCCAAGCAATGTACCCCAAACACCAGCGTCCGGAGAAAATGGCATGCTCTGTATTGCTTTAAAAGCCTCATCCAAGCGACCAGCACGTCCAAGCAAATCTACCATACATGCATAATGTTCCATCCGAGGTGGGATTCCATATTCCTCAACCATGCTCTTGAGGTGATGAACTCCATCATTAACTTTACCAGCATGACCACAAGCAGATATTATAGCTAGAAAAGTAACATGATCAGGCTGAATTTTATTCTTCAACATTTTGTCGAACAGGGCAAGACAATCTTTAAGGTGGCCATGGTTTCCATATGCGGCAATGATACTATTCCATGAAACTTCATTTTTCAATTCCATCATGTCAAATACATGCTGAGCAAGATCCAAGTTTCCACATTTTGCATACATATCAATGAGTGCACTCTCAGCGAATAGATCAGAGAAGAGTGAACTTTTAATCATAAACCCATGGATCTCTTTCCCAAAATGCAGTGCTGGTAGATTGGCACTAGCAGAAAGAGCAGCTGATATGCTCACACAGTCATACTTGGTTCCAGTCCTCCCCATCTGACGGAAGAGATTAATGGCCTCCTCTGGTTTCCCATTTTGGGAACAGCTAGTGATCATTGAGTTCCAACAAATAGAATCTCTTTCAGTCAACCTTCTGAAAACACAATGAGCAAGATCCAGTCTTCCACACTTTGCATACATGTCTATGACAGCACTTCCCACATGACATCTATCAGCAAGCCCATTTTTTATGACGCTAGCATGCAATTCCTTCCCCATTTGTATTGCAGCTAAATCTGTACAAGCAGGTAGAACACTTGCCAGTGTTACAGCATTCGGCCTAATTTTCTCTTTAAGTAGCCACCTGAAAATCTCTAAAGCATCATTACTCAACCCATTAAGCACGTACCCTGAAATCATAGCTGTGCACATGACAATATCAAACTTGGTGCTTTGGTTATAAATGTTCCGTGCCGTGTCCACAGCCCTACATTTCAAGTATACATCAAGAAGTGCACTTTTTAAGAAAACATCCAACGGGATTCCATGCCTTAATATATAACCATGAATTTCTCTACCTTTTCTTAAACTTCCCAACCCGGTAACAGCTGGAAGAAAACTTGAGAGGGTGATTGAATCAGGTTTTACACCAGAAGATATCATCTCACTAAACAAACATAAAGCATCTTCCATAAAACCATTTTGAACATAGCCCGAAATCATTCCATTCCAAGACACTAAATCAGCCTGAGGTATCATATCAAACAATTTACGACCATCGGACAACCAACCACATTTTGAATACATGGACAGAAGCGTGTTTGCCACCACAGAATTCGAGTCCAAGCCGCAGCTAACAACGAGGCCATGAAGCTGAGTACCAAAATTCACCATTCCATCCGAACCACAAACAGACAAAATAGCAGCAAATGTCACCTCATTTGGCTTTGTGTCGCCTTTCCTCATTTCCTCAAAAATCTCTATAGCTTTATCTAATTCCGCCAATTTAACATACCCATTAAGCATCACATTCCACAAAACACAATCCCTCACTGGCAATTTATCAAACAAATTACGAGCGAGACTAGTATACCCGTTCTCTACATACAAGTTGATCAAAGAACTGCCGACAAAAACATTAACTTCAAAACCCATTAACATAATTAACTCATGAATCAAGGTACCACATCTTACATTATTTAAAGCACTACAAGCCTTGACTACAGAAGGGAAAGTAAAATTATCAGGAGAAACCCCACAACCCAGCAACTTAAAATAAAACATTAAGGCAAAATGAAAGCTACCCATTTTAACTAATCCTCTAATCATCAAATTCCAACGCTTTATACACCCTAAATCCATCCGATAAAATAGGTTCTTGGCATCTGTAAAGCTACCAACACGAAGATACATAGCCAAAAGGAGAGGATTGGCAGTAGTGATTCCATTGAGGATGAGCTGGGCGTGAACCTGTTTGCCTTGATGAAGATTTAAAGCAATAGAAGAAGATTGCAAGAATGGGGGAAGTTGGAATGCTGGAATGTGATGGGAGTTGGTATGAAAACATTTGAGAGGTGTAATAATGAGTCGACACAGTTTACAGACTAAAGAGAGGTTTTTCAGGTACATTTCTCCGGTAGTAACACTGCATATTGGTCAAACTCTATAATGCTTGGACTTGAATTCAAGCTTGCATGATGAAATTTGAAGATACTCAAAGAGGAGAGGAAAGGAGTGGAGGGAAATCATGCATTTGGTTTTCAGTTAAATAACACCATTCCGATTTCAAATAAATAAATTATTAAATTTTTATAAAAATTATACTAGCAAAAAAGTTATTAAAAAATCAAAAAATTTGCTTCAATAATTTAACTGATCTTTTAACTTAGTACCATCAATTTATTGGTTAACTAATTCTTTTTCTCGCTCTGGATTATTGTATCCGTCAATTTTAAATTTATTCGGTTTAACCCGCTAGTTAAATCTAATTTCAACAATCTTATTTTATATGAATATTATTTTTGTTACATCTCCACAACAAATCTAATCTAATATATCTCTATACTATTTATTAATTATTTTACTAAGTTAGTGTTACCTTCAACAGAGTCACTAGCTCGATTAGGAAAATGATAGAAATGTTATTTTCTAACTAAAACAACTTATACTATTCGAGAGTATTTTAGTCTTTTTATTTTAACAAAAATTAATAAAAATACATATGATGGAATTTAAATCCATGCTAATTAGATTAATAAACCCTTAAATTTACCACTCAACTGAGGCCTCATTTTGATATATTTCATACATGTTTATTTTAATATGTACAATTTATTATCTTCATCAGTTGTATATATTAATAATGTTGTCACAAGTCAACTCGACACTAACTCGCAATTGATGACATCATAATAAATAATTGTAGTGCATTTAGTATTATTAATCTAATGTATTGTTTTAATTTCAGGTGTTCTTGTGATTAATTAGTTGTAAACCATAGTTTTATTGTTTGTTGTATGTTATTTTTATAAACATTTATATATTTTAAATTCGTGGTTTTCACGTGCATACGTGTAACAGCCCAATTTTCAGTGGTGTCGGAAGCAGTGGTTTCAAAACTTCAATTTTAATGTTCCAGTTCATAAATATTATTATTTAATATTTACGAGGTTAATATTAAGTCTATTAAAGTTTGGTCCCTTAATTTTTCCAAATTGATAGTTAATTAAAGTATAAGGATTAAATTGTAAAAATTATAAAAATTAATTGCTATGAATTTTTAATTAACAAAAGAACCAATTAAGCAATTGGACCATTAATATATGGCCAATCGGTGGAGATGTTAGTTGGAATCCACCAAAATTGTTAATTACACGTAACTTTAACTTAATTAAGATTTGATTAATTAATTATGTTTGATTAAAGGTTAAATAAGTATATAAAAATATTAAAAGAAAAATGAAGCATTTTGTGTTCATCTTCTTCTCATTCACGAAGTAAAAAGAAATGTTAAGGTTTGAGAGCTTCAAACTTTCGGCTTCAATTTGATATGTCTAATTTCATCCTTTTCTAGTAATTTTTATATTTTTGAGGTCGTGGAAACTTGATTTAGATAGTTTATGTACCAACTTGTAAAACTATTAAAGTTTCTAAAAGTTGTCATTGATGAATACTTGAAGAAATCGATACTAAATTGTTAAATTTTAAGCTTAGAAGTGAAAAATGATTAGTTTGTAAAGTTTAATTGCTAGTTTTTGAACTAGGGACTAAAGTGTATAAATTTTGAAATTGTTATAAAATTGTTATAATTATTGATAGTAGAGAGTTCTACAAGAATGTAATTGAGATCAGTTTTAAGATCGAAGCTCAAATTTGAAAGATATTGTAATTTCAATTTTAAGGACTAAATTGAATAAAGTACAAAAATTTAGGGGTATTTAAAAAATGAAATTTAATTGATCCATGCGTAAAATAGAATATTATAAAATACTTGGATAAGATATGACCCGTTTGAACCTTGTGAGAGCTTAAGATACAAATGGCATGTCATTAGGGGTTATTACAGTCTCGAGTGCTGGTCTTGGATCTCCTACCGGTGGCTAAGGTCTTGCATTTGTTGTGGACTCTTCACAACTCATGTGAGCAGTATCGTGTAGCCTAGCATCCTGACCCATAGCTCGTGCAAGTAGGCCCATTTCACAGCTTGTGTAAGCATTTACAGTTACAAATCATATGAGCATTTACAGTTATAGCTCGTGTGAGCATTTTCCCATGTATCCAATGTTATATCACTGTGGTTCATCGGGTATTAAGTGATATACAAATGAGTTATATGAAATGGCTATATGTAATTTGATTTATGAAAAGGACATTTCTGAAATGGTTATATGGTATCAAACATTGAATGGAATGAGTCACATATGATCGACATAAGATGGATGATTAAATTACAATTGTTATTTATGAACATTATATGATATGATATGGTTTTATGTTCTTATATAAATGTTAACTCACTAACTTGTGAGATTTGTGATGTGTATAGGAATTGAATAAACTTGTGAACTTGTTAATGAAATTATGCATGAATTGTATAAATTGAGCCTATTTGGTAAGTTTACGTTTATGATTTATATGAGCTTACTAAGCACTAGTTGCTTATGTTAGTTGTTTTATTTCCCTGTAGATCATCGAAGATCTCGATCAATTGGAAGTTCAAGTTGGAGAACACACACTATTCACTCTTCAACTCGGTAGAAGTTTTGGTCATTTTGATGTTGGGTTGTAAATGGCATGTACTAGAAGCTTTAAAGTTTTTTTTGATATAATGATGTTGTTAAAACTTGTTTTAAGCATACTTGTGTATATATTTTTTGTTTTGGTTTGTATATGCCCATATATAAGTGCCTTTAGTTATGTGGTTTATGCTTCTTGGAAATGGTTGAAATATTGTAAAATTTTATGTGAAGGGAATGGATGAAATGGTATGTTTGGCATGTGTATAAGGTAAGGACTTGTGATATTTGAATTTGATTTTAGTTTGGTGTATGGAATGTAATGCCAATGAGGTCATATTGGTTAGGCACTTATGTTGAATGTTTTGGTATGTTTTGAACATGTTTGAATGTGTTTTGTAGCTATGAATATGCTTGATATTGGTTTGGCTTGGTACCTAACAAATGAGTGGTGAATCCCCTTGTTTTAAAAGTCATTTTAGGTGCAAATGGCCTAGGACACGAGCTGTCACATGGCCGTGTGCCACACAGAGTCACACCACACGACCATGTGGCTTATTTAATTGTGGTGCAGGATTATCCCACACAACCACATGTTGTTACACAGTCGTGTGACCCTATTTTGAATTGTACACGGCCTAGCGACACGACCATGCAACCCTATTTTTGAATTGTACATTATTTGGACACAGCCATGTCCCTGAGCCACACTGCCTGAGCTATGTCACACAGTCCGGTCATACAACTGTGTGACCCCTATTTTCAATATTTTTCTATTTTTTCTGTTTTGTTTCAAATTAGTCCCTAATTGTTTCCAAATTTACTTTTAGGTTCTCTAACCTCGATATAAGGCATGTATTCATATATATGCTACAAATGATGCTTAATTTTGAATAATTGACTTTTAAATTAATAGTTGAATGGTTTTATGTTTTCATTTGATTTGTTAAGTACCATAATCTTTGTAACCTTAATTCGGTGACGGAGACGGGTTAGGGGTGTTACATTTTCATCAATACTATATCTCTCTATGGATCAATAATGTTTTAAAAAGCTAGCTATTCCAAGTGTTCAAAGGGATTCTCAACACCATTATCCAAGTAGGCAAGAAATTCATATAGTTCAAATGTGATCATGGTTCCACCTTTTTAAACTAGCTTGATATCTAATCTCATCCCCACTTAAGAAACATTTCTTTCATTCCATTTTGCTTGAAACTCAAGAAAAAATTTCTTACTCAAGATTTTTCCTATATTTATGCTTTCCAATTTCTCCTCTTTAAATTATCTCTCAAGTAGCTAATTAAAAAAATCTTTTAGTGGCAATCAATTAGTTTATGTAAATTTATGAATAGCTCCATCAACAAAATTAGCAATCAATTTCTTTAATTCTAATAATAAATTATCTTTAATGTGCCTATCACATTCTATGGATGTAGATTTTCTAGTGTTCTCTCTATTTGCTTAGCTTTTAAGACCTTGATCTATACATATCAAAAGATCCATTTGATTTAAAATTGGAAAAGAAACCCTTGAAAATCTATCTCAAACTATTTTGATGATCCAGTTGCTTGCATTATGGAATTATTTAAGAACTGACATATGTTTTCTTTGTTTCCGTCATACCATATTGTTGGAGTTTGCCCAAAGACCAATCATATGATGATTGTAATAACATATATTTACCTAGTTTATTAATAAAGGCATTGTGATTACCATTTTCAGTATTTATTTGAGTTTAAATAAACTATATAAAGATAATGTGTAAGTATCCGATTTTTAGTGTTGTCTAGAAATGCGGTTTCAGAACCTCGTTTTCATAAATCGAGTCCGTAAGGATAAAATAAAAAGATTAATAAAACTATCATGAAAATATATTGAAGATCGATTAAGTAATTTAACCGAGAAAATAGTTAATTAAAATTTAGGAACTAAATTATAAAAATCCAATTGCTATCAAGTTTTAATTTAGAAAATGCTTAATAATTTAGTTGGCAATTATTCAAAGGTTTTAAATGATTATTAAATAATTTTTCTTCATATTAATATTTGGTAATGATGAGATAACCACTAAATGGTCAAAACTATGATTAATAAATAAATGTAAAAAAGTTAATAAATATAATTAATTAGCTTAAGTAAATACTAATTAATATATATAGTTAAGTAAGTGGGATGAAAGATGGAAAACATCCATATTCTTCCATAGTTCATCCAAAAAGAAAGAATTTGAAGCTTTATTATTCGGTCAACCAAAATTACAAGGTAACCAAGCCTTTTTTTCTTGTAATTTTTATATATTTATGATCATGAGAGCTTGATTTAGCTAGCTCATATATCAATTTGTTCAATTGTAAATTTTTTAGCAATTTTCCATTATTGATAAGTTGATGAATTAGACTTGAATTTGATAGTTAATAAGCTAAGTTCATGATAAGGACTAAATTGTAAATTTAATTAAGATTATTAGATAACTTTGTAACATTAGGGACTAAATTGAATCAATTGAAAACCTATCATGATATTATATTATGAATAGGAAGTATAGGGTCTCTAATAAAAGAATGTGAAATTTGATTTCGGTCCGATGTTAGATATCGACAAATATGCATATCCTAAGTATAGACACTAAATTGAATAAAATGCAAAATATGAGTAGTTATGTGTTTGAATGTGAATTGGGTGTAAACTGATATTATGCTTATTATTTAATTATCAAATGTAGATAAAGATGACATCGAGCGGTTGAGAGGAAAGGGAAAGGCAAGAGTCATTGACAAGTAACGATGATTTCAATTTGTACTTTTATGATTCAAGATCGTTTCATTTATATACATAATATACATGATTGTTGCATATTGGTTATTGAGGTAAGTTTATTACTTGTCCTATGAATTGAATATAGTAGAGACAAGCATGTTATAACTTGTTAAATGATTCCTAATATGGTTGATGATGGAAATTGATATGAAATTATGATTTGAATATGAATTGAGATGAAATATTATATTGCGTACCTTATTAATTGTTCGGGCAGAGTCAGATATAGTTGGCATGTCATAGGATTAGATTGTGTACGGGTTTATGCACTTCGTGTTCCAGTATATTTGCTTTGGTTCGTCCAATGATATAATGTCTGTACTAGTATATTTGCTTTGGTTTGTCCAATGATGCACTGTGTGTGCCAGTATATTTTCTTCTATTTATCCCATAATGCACTAAGGTGCCAATTGGTGTGTTGGTTGGATGATATGTGTACCCATATAGAGTCTAAGTTTGGTTAATAAGGGTTATAAAGTATGAACTTGATACATGATAATGAATTGAAATTATATTATGAAATGGTATTATATGTGAATATGATTTCGATTTCATGTAAAAAAACCTTGCGAACCAGTTTATACAAGCATGGAGTGTCACACCCAGCTTTCTTTAAACCCAAAAATTAGGAACAATTTTGGGATCTAATTGAATAAAACTGTAAGCTGGCGGTCTCTACTAAAAAAATAGGAAAGGTTAGAAATTAATGGAGCATGGTTGAAATTTAAGTCTAGTTTGACTAGATTAAAACTAGCTGGTTCGTTAGTGGAAGACAAAATGATTTTCAATGGATGGTCTCTAAATGGTTGAAGACCGAGGGTGACAGGCGATATAAAGGCTAAGAAGTGAATCTTCAGGTGGATTCCTCTCAATTCTATTTTGTTCTTTTCTCTTATTCATCTTCCATGGTTTCTCTGAGGAAACGATGGTTATGGAAAGCTCTGCATGGAGCGATAATCTTGAGGAATTAGTCAGAAAAGTAGAAAATCTGGGGAGCCGGTAAGGTTTTAAGTCATTCAGTCTAACGCCCTCCACTCGACCCGATCGACCGGATCCGAGTATTGGGTGTTGCTCCCTAAAAAAATGTAACCTAAACCCTTATATTCACCTATGTACTAGATGAGTAATGACTTAATAAAATATTATACTATCATTTACTAAATTACCTCGTATTTTTTTATCAGTATAACTTCTTGTACAGTGTAAAAAATCATATTAACAATTTGAACAATACAATTATTGTTTCACCTTATTTCTATCATTATATAAAGTATTTCATTTTTTGCGCAGACTTGAACTTGGCTATAAGGCTTCTTGTATAAACTCGTATGTTATCAATACTTTTAACTAGTCATATGACTTTCTTAGTTCTTCCTTTGGTATGGACAGTAACTCTGCCACAATTCTTCTCTTATTTGTATGGATATTAGCAAAGGTCGTTGCTCTTCTGGCATAGCCTTGGCATCGTCTCTCGTCTCCCATCTTTCTAACAGGTCCTACAATCAAAGGCATCCATAATAAGTTCATAAGAACTTAGTGAGGCATTATCATACATTGATTCATCATATCATATTAAATATAATATAACAATTTACTCTATGGAACCAAACAAGTACTCATCAACTCAGCAAGAACATGTATTAATCTCTACATACCTTGTATTCTTTAATATTCTATAAACAATATTACCTCTATCAGTATCACTCAACTTACTTGTGGTCTTGAACTCACGACATACTTTCATTCTGTGGCAAGGTAGACTTGGTATGCTCCTCAGCTTGAAGTGTTCCTCACTAATATTTCATTATCACAAGCTCGATAACTACACTTTTATTCAGAGTTCACCAATTCGGTGTTGCCTTTGATTTGTTGTCTCGAGGTCATTTCATAGACTGTGCCACCAAGGCGTATTCTTGACTTAAGATATCTTCTCTCCTTCTCGAAAGCTTTAGACACTTGCTTGATCAATAGATAACGACGAAAGTGTGTAGATACATATAATAGACTTCACCACGAAGGTGTTTCCAACAGAATCGGCCATGAAGGCTCTTCTCATAAAAAATCAGAGACGAGGACTCTCATATAATAGAATCAACCACAAAGGCATCGACTTTAACATAATTTTCCATGAAAGCGCATTCACTGAGTCGGCCACTAAGGCTTTATATAACAGATATCGCCATAAAGGCTCACGTATAACAGAGAACAACCATAAAGTCTTCCACATATAACATATTCTATCACAATGGCTCACATATAATAGAGAACTACCACAAAGGCTTTCACATTTGGGTAAATGACATTTTCGGTGATAAGGATTTGCCTAAACTCAATGTCTTGAGGTTTGTCCCTCATCGCCTGGTACTCGCCCAACCATCTTTTATCTTTTTTCCCACATGATGCCATAGTCTCAAACTAGGTCTTACACTATGTAGTCTTCTTTCCCTATATGATGCCATGGCCATAATGACTAGGTCTTACACTATATGATCTTCACTTTCCTATATGATGCCATAGTCCCAGATTAGGTCTTACACTATATGGTCTTCTTCCCATGGCCATGGACTTCCATATCAGAATTTATGTTTACTGTCTGACGAACACATACGCAAGCAGACTCGACATGCAAACTTACGCACCTTATTCAACTTATCCATGCAAACTCCTCATGTAGAGACTTACTTATGCACAGACTCCATCATGAGTTCAAGTGTATTTATGCATGTACATACTTACTTCTTGCGAACAGAAACATACTTTCAAGTGCATTCTTTACACTTATACTTTTTTTTGTGGAGCAGAAACATATCATCAGGCTCACACCTTCCTTACACATTTATCGTGCACACATTTCTCTTTCTTAACAGAGGCACATAACATCATGCAAGCATCACATGCAAGTTCATCAAGCTTTAATTATCACAGAACTAACACACTACATTTGCATGCCTTTTCTTTCTTATTTCACAAAAAAATCGTCAACAAAGAGGATCAACATATAAACATACAAACATACACAAAAAGATCAATTAGAGATTCACGAGGTACTCACATGACTCTCACGAAATCCTCACATAATTCTCACCTTTCGCGGCTTTAACCATCAGATTTGGCTTCTATCGAGTAGACCAACAGCCCTAAATGTTAAACCATAAAAATATCATCAAGATCTAATAATATAACTCATTTATCCTTTTACCTCAAACACTAAAATCACCTAGAAAATCTCTACCAAGATTGATTTACCAAGTTAAACAAAATTGCTCTCTAGTAGCTTAGCATGCAAGGTTGGGAGACTTACCTACCAAGGGGCATCCCAAATCTAATCCTCTCATTCCCAGCTCATCCTAAAGGATGAGAGATTTTTCTGCTCAGCTCACCCATGTATAGGTAGAGAATACTTCTTGAGGAAGTAATGGATAGTTCCTCTTCACTCACCCGTTCAATTAGATATTTTCATTTTCTCTAGTGGATGTTTGACATGTGTATTGATCTATGTGATCACTAGTTAAATGCATGACAGCTGTAAAACAACATATACATGAATATAGACGCGTACATAACTTATGCATGGGTCGTAGCCCATCCTTCATTAGGGTGTAGCTGATAGCTCGACTGATCACGCGTTGGCGCATCATGCCTTCTTGGTGGGAACTCTATTACTTGAGTCCACTATGTGGTTTACTGGGCATCCTTTCCTAACGGCGTCTCACATTAGATTTTTCATAGACTACATGCCCACATAAACGTCAAAATTCTTATTGGGGTGGACAACATTTTATTTACTTATGGACTCCAAAACTCACCATACGTCAGGCCTTATGCTTAACCTAGAGGAGCTTTCCTATCTCTCTTTGGTTTTGCTCTCCCGAGGAAAGATATATAAGATATATTTCTTGTCTTATACATTTTGACTTGTCCCTAGACTTTATTGGGACTCAAAAAACATCACATTAGTCATTTGGTGGTCTTATCCAAATCATACAAATTTGAAGGAAACTAATAAAGTGTTTTTCATTGGTTCTCAACTATCTTAGTTCACATTCAATTGAACTTTAAATATTGTTTCCCTATAACTTAACTACTTCAAAGCCATCTTTAGGGGTGTTCTTCATTTCTGACATATGCTTCTCGTCACAATGTTAATTTACCTATAACAGACTCTGTTCATCCTATGCACACCAACAGAGGCTTCTAGGGGTGAACCTTTCTTTAACGGATTACTTATTGTTCACTTTGTGCTAACTCAGTGCTCGCCAAATCCAAAGGCATCACGGGCGCACCCAAATGGTTCTTATCTTTGGACTAGTGTTAACACTACTCACTTCTAGACTCATCTTATCTGACCCATTTTCTAAATAGTATTTGAATATTAAGATTCTGTTGGGGGATGTTACATTTGGTGTACATAAGACTTAGAAAAAAAGTTAATTTTAAGGATTTTGCATGTTTCTGGAAAATTGAGTTTTCAACTGAGAATGATGAATCTAACTCATGGTTTTGGGTTGCCATGCTTAGTTATCAAAGGAATGGAAGCTCTGGTGTTTGGAAAAGCTAAGTGAAGGAGGAGACAAAGAAGTGTCAGGTGAGTTCTTACACCTCAACCCTGGAAAGGCTAAGTACATGTACGATCATATAGACGTATGGGTATTCACTATTTTAGTTCAGAATGCATGAATTAACTATGATCCCATGATATTTCATCTGTAAAAAGCATGTATGACATGTTTATGATAGTGGAACATGTAACGGAATCATCGTTGATTTAGACAAAGTTAGGATTAGGAACAAGGTGTGCTTTTGTTAGATACCGCCATACAGTGTTTCTAAATGTACCCATGACGTGTGAAGCTCCAAGTCTTACAGAATGGACACTACGGTGTTCGAGCATCAAGGTATAGGATGGTGAATAAAGGAATAGGGAAAAAGGAAAATTTGGAATTTTGTTACGATTTTGCCATCCGAGATTGCTGGGAACAAATAATGATAAGCGAAGCTCCGAGCCTTGCGCTGAGGGGGGACACTTCGATGTTCGAGCATCAAGGTTGATATTAGATATGATGATATTAATAGTTAATAGGTTCCATTTATCAACACCATGAAGGCATAGGCTCTATGAGGTGACACTGCAACGATGGTAAGGTCCTTCGGGGCGACACCTCATAGAGTTTTAAGGTGTAAGACCATGGCTCAAATATGGTAACCAATGGAGTTCGTCGGGACAATAAACATGGAGATTACAAGGTGTAATACCATGGCACGCCTAAGGAGACCAATAGAGTCCACTGGGACAGTAAACATGAGGACAACAAGGTGTAAGTGTAACACCTCATGCCCCGTTTGCCGACTCTAGGTATTAAGCGTCACAAATGGACCTGCATTTAATTTGGCTAAATTAGTTGTTGTAAACAGTCAAGAATAAATTATCTCATATTGAAACTAAACTAAAAAAACTAATTACCTTTGCAACTAAGGCCTTAATCCACTAAATAATTAATTATTGAAATCATTTTCATCTTTTATCAGACTATTTATTTACAAAGAATTTCCTAAAAAAATTTTAATGACTATTTGTTCCTAAGTTTTGCTTCAAAATATACCATCTAGCATCGTTGTCACTAGTATTGTGGCGAAGCCTCCAACAGTACCCACTTCCTATGTGCATGACTATAAGCTTCCTGTGATCCTTGGTCTTAATCCATCTGGCTTGGTCCCTCCTAGACGTCCTCAATCATCCTCACAAGTCCTGCGAACATTAGTGTACTGTTGTAAGCTCAAACGAACTTAGTGAGTTCTTTTGCAGCAATATAATTAAACCCTATCCTACTAGGGTAAACAATGTAAAGTAAACTAACATAAATAAAATAGCCTATGCTTGCTCATGGCAAGTTTTGTAACACCCTAAACCTATATCCGTCGCTGAATTAGGGTTATGAGGTATTACCGAATAAGACATAGTTTATCACGATCATTTATTAAAATTCATGCACGAAATTATAATGACTTCTTTACAATAGTTATCAAATTCAAACAACAACCATTTACTCATTCATATATGTGAAATTCATATATATATATAAAGCACATAACTAATTAATTCAAATAGGCCTTATTAATCATATCACAAATACGAACCATGTTATATACCTATGCAATTTCACATAACAAGTTAAAACTAATTATATTATATCATTTATTAGTTAACCAAATATGATTCATTAGCAAACATTAACAAATGGTTAAATATAATCTTTATACATTACCAAATATCAAAATTTCATGCTTATCAAAATGAACCAAATACTATAGCTGAATAATTTATCTCACTTAATGATCAAAGAAAATTTTCATCATTTACAAAACAACTTACAAGGCAATTTACACATCAAAACATAAGTCATTAACAAGCATTTACACTAGATAATCATAGGAAACATGTCCTATTTTGAACAGCTTTGATTTGCAACATTCATACATCATTAATTCACAAATATTTGGACAGCTGTAAAAATGGACAGCATTTAAGCACTAATTTGGACAGCATTAATAACATTCGAACAACATAGATTTGAACCAAAAAGGACAGCATTTAAGCACTAATTTGTACAACATTATAACATGTAAAAATAGCCATATTTGGATATCATTGTAATATGTAAAACAACCACACTTTAATACCTTTGAAACACATTTATAGCACAATTGAGTAGCCTTATTCAGTCACCATTAAGACAATTATAAACAAGCATTTGAACACATTCAAGCATAACTTAATAACCATATCCGAACATTAAGAAGAAAAATCTGCAAACATATTTGGACATCCTTATTATCACACAAGATATACCATATAACATACTTCCAAAATGAACTAATTACATGGCCTAATAAACATAAACATTTACATCATTATCAAGCCATTTTCGCATGGCTACATATATACCAATCAAAATGAATCATATCAAAACTAGCTTATACATGCCATAAGTCGAGAGTACATACTTATAAGGTATTGAAATAACGATCGATAGTGTGACGATGTTTCTGGACAATCCCCGAACTCGAACTAGCTTTCAAAATCTATATAACAATGAAACACAAAGTAAGCTTTGAAAGCTTAGTAAGTCATAAGCAATTAATTCATTGCAAGAACATAAATAATGCAATTTGAATAGAACTAAATTTAGCTAATCTCATACACATATAAAGTCCTTCATCTCAAATCATCCAAATTACCATATTAAGTAACTTCACTAACCTTATTTTTCAATAAACATGTAAAACTCGTACGTACCTGACTCATTTAGCTCAAATTCACATTCAGACTCGTATCGACATTACCTGTTGAACCATTCAGAATCGTTAAGGATACTCGAAAACACATATATCACATACAATGCCATATCCCAAATATGGTCTTACATGTTATCACATATCGATGCCACTGTCCCAAACAGGGTCTTACACGTAATCTCATATCAATGCCAATGTTCTAGACATGGTCTTACAGGAATTCATACCTCGAAAATCCTAATGTCAAGACATACGTATCTTATACTATTCCTATGGCTCGTATGGGGCTTTCGAACATCATAATTCCATCAATTCAATCTCGAAACAGGTAATCCCATGCTCAAATAAATTCGACAATACATATATATCAATAAATACAATTCAATTCAGCTACATATAATATTTATACATACATTTAAATTTAAAAACATTTAATTACTTATGAACTTACCTCGTTCGGAAACGAACGGATTAGAACGACTATTCGATAACTTTCGACTTTCCCCGATCTAACTCCTATTTCTTTCTTTCTTGATCTAAATCAATTCAAATTTAATTTATTTAAAGACATATTCATTCAATTTCATCCAAAAACACATAAATGGGCATTTTTCACTTTAGCCCTTAACATTTCACATTTTTACAATTTAGTCCCTATTTCACAAAATCACAAATTAAACAAAATTTCAATACACCCATGCTTAGCCGAATTTATTATACGTCCCTAGCAGCCCAAAACTTGCATTTATTTCACATTTCAACCACTCAATTTACTCATTTCTCAATTTAATCTCTATTTGAAATTTTTATCAAAATCACTAAATAAAACATGATAATCTAACATCAAATATTCATATTTCACCATTAAACATCAAAGAACACATAAGTTCATCAATGGCAACTATCAAAATCTTTAACAATTTTGAAATCGATGACACGGGTTACTAGTACTAGTTGTAACGACTCCAAAAACATAAAAATCATTAAAAATGGAACAAAAATACTCACCATGCACCCCAAGGATACCATGGCCGAACCTTGAAAGCTTAAATTGTGTTCTTTCCATAGAAAAATTAGCTGAAGATGGTGAAAAAAGATGATAGCCATGTTTTGTTTTATTTAATTTATCTTTATTTATTAATTTACTTTAATGCCATTAATGAAATCATTAGAAAATCATATAATGGATGACCATTTGTGTCATTATCCACTAACTATGTTCTAACCACATCATAAGGACCTCACATTTAATTAATCATATCAATTGAGCACTTTAACAAATAGTATGCAACTTTCGTATTTTACGCGATTAAGTCCTTTTATCAAATTAACTAACCAATCGGTAAAATTAAATCACGAAATTTTTACACATATTAAATAACATATTGTAAATACCAAAAATAATATTAAAATCATTTTACGACTTTGGATTTATGGTTCCAAAACCACTGTTCCGTTTTAGCTAAAATCGGGTTGTTACAAGTTTAGTTCATTATGGTGGCAAACTTTACCCAACCCTTTGAGCTACTTGGCTCCCTAGTCGACCTTCCTGTGGTCGGACTTTCCACTAAGTCATGTTCTGGACACCTCGCCACTTCAGTGAACCCAATTCTTTGTTGGACAACCGGGATGCCCCGTGGCGTAGTGAAAAAATTATTCCAACGATCCAAACCAGGAATCCATGCACGAGAAATGAATCAGGAAGAAAAGGTTTGAAAAATATACCTTTCGTACTCTGAAAAATAGGAAAGACCTACTGCTGTTTTAATCCCTTTAGCACGCTGCCGATCCAAAGCCGTAACAAAATCCTCCCAACCTTTACATAATCCACCTTGTTACGAATGAATGAACAAAAACTCTCACTGAATGTTTCAGGGAGTTTTTCTGAAAAGAAATGCGGCTGCTAGACCTAGGTTCATTTCTTTTTGTGGTTAATGTTGGTTAACACTCCTCTGCACATTAGGGTTTTTTTTTATGATTCCTTGTATTTACTATTCCAAAAAAAATGAAATCCCCTTTTTGGTGCCAGAATATATATGAAAATATCATAGTGTAATATCCTTTCCAAAAGGAAATTAATTTTCTTATGTATTTTATGTTTGACTGAAATTAATTATTATTATACTTTATTTTAATAATTTCAGTAAACATATCATAATTAATATTTTATATGAATCAAATTCATACATTTATTTTAACTATTCTCTCTATTATTTTACAACGAATTTGTACATAAATTGTGTTTATTGTTTAACTGTCAAATTATATTAATTTAATAATTAATATAATTTCTCGTGATAGTTAAATTTAATACCAACTGTGTTTAGATTCTGCTCATTTCAACCATAGGGTGTGACCCTGTAGGCTCTTGTAACATTTGTAGTAATACTAGAACACTTCTAACGTTACAAGCAATGATTGACATCTAGCAATGCATCTTTGCTACCCAAGTTACAAGAAGTCGTGGTTCAACATAACC
Organism: Gossypium hirsutum; assembly: GCF_007990345.1. Taxonomy (NCBI): domain Eukaryota; kingdom Viridiplantae; phylum Streptophyta; class Magnoliopsida; order Malvales; family Malvaceae; genus Gossypium; species Gossypium hirsutum. The sequence goes on along the minus strand of NC_053438.1, from coordinate 27,026,073 downwards.
TTTTTGTGATAAATTTTCATGTATTATATCATTTATTCCTTTATATCTCGATTGGACACAAGTCATGAAATAGCCACACTTGCAAAGTCCAATCTCATATTCCTTGATACCCGAAGTAGACTACAATAAAAAAAATAAGTGTAATATCTCATAGTAACTTATTTGAGCACGGCCATGCATTTCTAGTCTCACTTCATCAAATGGCATAAGATATTACTCCTATTATGTAGGAGGGACAAATCCTATCTTGATCAATCATATCCCACTACATAGATTGTGGCATACCCGACATCAGTCTTTATAGTATAACATATTACAGTAGACATTTGGCTGTATCAAAATATACGATTCACTATATTGGGACAATGATGATCTAAAGTCTAAGGATCGTATACATAGTTATCACTATGAGTAATGTAGTGACTATTATATAATAATCCTAGAAACATACTCATAGCGGGTCAGTCTAATATGTTATTCTCTAACATATACTCATGTATTGATTTTGAAATCCATATGTCAATGACAACACTTTGTCATCAATCAACTACATGTTAATCTTAATGCATTGTTGTTGTCCAAGCCCATAATAATACTCGACTAAGAACCTTTTAAGAATAATCATATTATTCTCAGAACATTATTATAAAATAGTTTATTTATATACACAAAAGAAATTGAAATAATAATGGCAATGTCTTATATTAATAAATGAGGTAAAACAAGTATGTTATTACAATCATCTCATAATTGGTCTTTGGGCATACTCTAACATTCTTATCTCTTATCTTTCCTTTCTTACATTTACCTCCTTACATGAGTTGTTTGTGACCTTAAACTGACTGGACTATTTGTCGGGTTCCCATCATGAACCCTTATGTTAAATTTTTAACTATCCGCCCAAGGATGCTTAGAGCATACCGTCCTTAGTAGACTTGATTGTACCACCCCTTTGGTGGACTCCCTCTCCCGTACACTCTTATTGAATGGCTTGTTAGCAATTCTTTACTGTGTCATCTTTCAGCTTAAATCGCCACTCTGGCAAACTCATAAGTTACCATCCATGCAGCTATGCAAGCCTGTCATCTTATTTTATCATTTCTTCCTTATGGAGCTAACCTCATGGCAGAGTTCTTGCACCAGACTTTCTTTCTTACAAGGGCATTCATTTCTCTCATGTTCCTTCTTTCACCTTTCTTGGTAGTTCTTAATCACGGATCCTATCTTACGATCCTTGGGTAATTTCCAATCCTTCATTCTGTAACTAGGCTTACTCTCACCAAACCTATCTTCTTTTAATTCTTGGTGGGCCTTCACCCATGTCTTATTCCTTATCACTACCATTCTTTTGGCGGATACCTTAAAGTCCACTTACTGTTACTTGCACTTTCCCTTTAACTCTTCTTCCACCTATATGGGCTCCCATACTTAGCACACTGGCCGCATACTCCTCACTTGAGGTTCTAGCGTACTTTACGCATTCATTTCATGGCAGACTCTATGGGTTGTCGCAGCCTAGCTATGGTCTTATACCCTTCTTCTTCATTCTCTCTGTCCCATCTAACTTGCCCCTATTTAGTACCCCGACAAACTTACCTCGTGTTTACTGTCCCAACAAACCTAGCTCGTGTTTACTGTCCCGATAGACTTACTCTAATCCATTTTTAATGTTTCGACAAACTATCTATTCTGCAGTTACCGTCCCAGTGGACTATCTCTATGGATTCCATGGAGTTTCTCACCCATGGTCTTACACCGATTCGCAATCTTAGCGTACCATCTTATGATGTCATGGCGTCTTTCATCCATTGTCTTACTCATCATACCTTGTTGCCATATCATCTTTCATCTCTGGTCTTACACCTCATATCATATATCAAGCCGTCATGGTGTTTTCCATCATAGTTTTAAGTCATATACCTTATATCATTTACCTTGTTTCCATGGCGTTTTTCATCCATGGTCTTAATTTTATATACCTTATACCATATACCTTGTTTCCATGATATCTTTCATCCATGGTCTTACGCCCTTATCATTTCCGTGTACCATGCTGTCATGATGTCTTTTATCCATGGTCTTACGCTACGTGCCTTATACTAGACTGCCATAGCCTCTATCATCTACGGTCTTACACTATATACCATTGTCACGATGTCGCCCCGAAGGACCAGTGGATACTACTGTCATGGTAAATACCATTTCATTATTTCATTTCCTGAATCCTCCTCCCATTACCTCCTTAACACCACCTAACCTTGAAGCTCGAACACCGTATTATTCCCTCCTCAAGGTCTGGAGCTTCACCCGAGGTTGTAACTAAAGGTTTTGTCTCTATTTCTCTTACTATCTTCATCTAATCCCTTGAAGTTTACCCAAAATCATGTAATGCATGTTCATATTATCATGCTTCATGCTTATGAAACCATGGTATACTTAAACAACGTAAACCATAATAACAAGTTCAGAGTTTGGAACTCACCTGAATCTTTATCGTTGCTATAGTTTATTCTTTCTCTTCGAGCACCAAATCTTTCATTCTCTAGACAATAGCTTACAACCAAAAATAATCATAGGTTATACTCAATATTCTTAGCCTTAACTCATTTTTCAAAAACATGCAAAACCTTTAAAACAATTTTGAAGCTCTATAGCTTCATAGCTCTTACGTACACAAAAAGGTTAAGAACCTTACTTGCTTGTTGGTTTCCCTACATTTCTAGCTTCATTGTCATGAAGTCTACTTCATGCAGAACCTTCCATGGCTACTCCTTCTACGATCTATTGTAGAAGAATACGAATGGGAGAATTTGGAACAAGGTCAGGAAAAAAAACAACCTTGGAAGCCATCTCCCAACTATTTATAAACCTTCTCGTGCCATTTTCAATCCTATAAGAGTCATCCATGGCTAATTATAATGTCTCCCACTAAGGAATCAACTAGTTCCATTCTAATCGAACCAGAATTGGATCTCAACCATGTACAATTTGGTTTCTAGCTTTTCCGTTTCTTCAAAGATAGGTTGCCAGCTTACGATCTCTTTTAATTTAGTCTCTTACTCTTTTTTAATTTTAAGTTATTAAGAATTTGGGTGTTATAGTAAAACCATAGCTCGACTGTGGCAACCAATAGAGTCCATGGGGATAGTAAACACGGGGTGGTCCACCGGGGCACTAAACAAAAGGTAGTCTGCCAAGACGTTAAGCATGGGATTATATTGCGTAAGTACCTCGCTCAACTGAGGCAGCATACCAAAGTCTGTAGGGACAGGAAACACGGGTGGACAATCAGGGCAGTAGTAGTGGGAATCCCGCGAACAAGGAAAAATAGGGGAATGAAAAATGTAAAGTAATGGAAAAAAGATAGTGAGCCAACGGATCATTGGGGAATCCATTGGATAAAGAAAAAAGTGAAAAAGGAAACAGTCAGCTAGCATAGTGATCAGAAAAGGCTAGCAGAGCATATGGGTGGTAACCCAACAAGAACTAGCCATGAAAAATGACACACCAATAGTGCCTGGTGTACAAGAAAAACAAAATAAGGTTTAACCGAGGATCGCAGATAATGATCTGCCATCCAGAATCTCCAGAAGTAGCTCAAGGAACCCTGTATGCTAGTGGTTGATTGAAAGTACGCCAATTAGTCCATAAGGAAAGTAGGGATTACTTAGAACCCAATAATAGATAGAGTTGCCAAAAATAGAAACACCGAGTGACAGATATGTCTATCAAGACTAGTCTTTTTTAAGGAATACTATCGAGAAAGTATTAGTCAAATGGTTAGTTTCGTAGGGAACCAAAATACGGGAGAAATCGTGAGCACAGATGACCACTCTGATAATAGTGTGCTAGGTACTGAATGACAAAATGGTTCACAACAGACGGTCATGAGACACTCACGAGCATAGTATCTCAAATAAGGTGGATTACAAGGAAGTAATCCAACCGCTAAACATCCCAAGAAGAACTTAATCTGCTAGTGTTGTAACAACCCAGACTCAGTCCAGACGCTGGACTCGAGCTACAGGATGTTACAACAGTAAATAGAAATAATCACATATGTTTTAATCAATAATATTCAATATATAAATAAATACGAGTTGAATTTAATGATTAACATGCATTTCAAACAAATTCAAGTCTCAAACGAGCTTATGAAAGCTCTTAAACCGGCTTGGAAGCAATTCAAGACCAATTTGAAACTTTTACAAAAAAGATAGGTAAAATGGTAAAAGAGGAGTCACATGGTCGTATGGCTAGGCCTTGTGACAGGCTGAGCCTGTGTGGTGCTATATCACATAACTGTGTCCCCAAATCGTGCAACAGACCGATGCCATGTAATCCAGGGTCACACAACCATCTCGCCAGGCCGTGTAACTAACTGTAGCCATGTGAAACCAAAACCATCCTTAACCAATAAAGCATAGGGCCGTGTCACCTACCCGTGTGCAGCATATATGACCCTTTTTGTGCAAGGAACATACCAATCCTACAAGGTGACCTAAAATGCCATTCATACCATTCAAACCTAATTCAAAACATACATGTTTCAAAGCTAAAACCTCCATCTATATAACCATCTAAACATTCAACCAATATGCATTCATTGGCACCAACATATATTCAAACTCAAAAATACAATTCATACCAAAGCTTTTAACCATTTCATGACACAATCTAATTCATATGCATAATACAATCCAAAAGTTTTCCATTTCCTTTAACTGTCAAAATACCAAACTTGTCATCAAGCCACACATCATATAACAAAGTACTCCATAAACTTACATACAAACATAAACATACCAAAACATATACATTCACTTAAACAAGCCTAACCAACCTATGTACATGTCACAAGTAACCAAGTTGAAACATCAAAGTTGAAACATATACATCTCCTTGATCTGATCAACATGTTTCGGACGTCCAAAATCTACAAAAAAGTAGTAACACGAGTAAGTATTTAAAATACTTAGTAAGCTTATACAATATAAACATTTACTTTCCTCAATTACTTATCACATACAAATTCATTATGCCAAACAATTATCCCTAATAAAATACAATACAACATCATTAAATACATAAGGTTTTGAACTCCAACCATACTCATAACCTCAATTGTTCATATTTCTAGCACAATCTAACTTGTATCATATATTCATATCATGAACATCCTTTTTGCTAGCCTCAACATCATACCATCACATTTCCATTTACAATTCCACCCGATGAAACTTCGTAAAAGAATTCAGTGCACAGGTGAAAATAATAGTGCCTGGTTACCTGTTTGGGTTAAACCTACATGAATAATGAATAATAGTGTCTGATTACTCGTCAAGGTTAAACCTACACAAATAATGAGTAATAGTGTCTAGTTACCCGTTAGGGTTAAACCTACAAGGTAAATAGTCTGAACAAGGCTTAGTGTACACGTATTCTTGAGTCCAAAACACATGCTGGAGCTCGAAACCTTTGGGCATTGACCTGTAATATCGTATACTATTAGAATAATACTATATGTCATATTGGAATTTTCAAATGTTACACCAAATAAATATTTACGCCAAGGATAAATTAGTAGATCATTTTAACAAACTTTTGACCAAACAATTTAAATTAAAATTTTTGTACTTATTGTCTATACTTTTATTTAAACATTTGACTGAGTTGGTGTCACCCCTCAACCGAGTCTCAATTTGGTTGTGAAATTACCAAAAGTTTGTTTCTTTTACAAAGAAAAGCAACAAATATTATTTTGACGGTATTTATATCTTTTTATATTTTGTTAAATCTATAAAATGCATATACATTATGAGAATCATAGGGTTTGAAAATAATACATCAAGCATTATTGTTGGGAGGACTTTACGTAAATACTATCTCAAAATTAGATCTAGATCGTAAAACAGATGATGATGAAACCTATGATTAACTAAAAAAATATTATTTTAACCTAACATTTTTCTAAAAAATAGTATCAAGTTCTTTTAGCAATGTTATAGGTAAACTACCAAAGCCTGGCAAAATCATTTTATTAGGTTAACAAATTGTATAGTTATAGATTTATGTCAATCTTATACCAGATTTGTGATAAAATTAAAAACAAAATAATTTATGTTAATAATTTACAAATATAGATTTATGTCAATGTTACACTAGCATTAGATTTGTGATAAAAGTTTATATATATAGTTTTACTTGTGCCCAAATCAACAATTAATTTCCATACAATTTATTAATTTAAATTCCATGTCATCAACTTCTCAAAAAAATTCCATATCATCAAAAAAATATCTAATAAAAAATAAGGGCTTTTATGATTAAAACATATGTATTTGGTTAAATATAAAAAAACTATCAATAAGAGCTTTTTTTAACATATATATATACACCTTATTTACTTAAAGAGGATTTTCTTTATTCAAATTTAAGGATAAAAATATAAATATATCTGTTTAAAAATATTTTCCTTTCTCCCTCATAATGAGTTTTAAGATAATCTAGTAAAAATATTTTTTTTAAATAGGGAGATAAGCTTCCAGATCATCCCGTACCCAGGCTCATTTTGGCTTGGCCCAAAACCCCGTTGCCTTAATCAAATTACGATAAATAACATCCTTACCCAAAATTTCCATGAACTTAAAAAAGTTTTCTAACAGTACAAACAATAGCAGAGTGATATAAAAGATGATGAATTTCAAGTGTTTTTTAAGAACAGTACAAACAGCCAAAAAAAAACATACAATCCAAAAGTTTCCAATTACCCTTCTATTTTGCCGAGCAAGCACTAAATTTGCCAACAATCTCATAATTGATCATAGACTCACGTAAGGCAAAGAATAGCAGTCAGAACAGTTGTAGAATAAAACAAAACTAACTCCAATTCTTCAAGCAACTGATTGCACTGCTCTTTCAAAGCTATCTTCCGCAGATGATGCACGTTTAACAAGAATGTGCTCTGGATGTGTGAGTTTCAATTGGCTGCCAAGAAGTCAAAAGACAAGGTCAGGGTTGGGAGCATTTGCCAAAACAATCAACAATGTAGCATCTCAATTAAGATCTGGCTGTAACACCACTCGGTATAAATTAGTCTAAGACTTGCTCATTTTTCTTTTTACAAACGGCTTAGAACTAAGGATTGAGATTTGAAGCCGCCTCAGGTAGAAAACTGATTTGGTTAACGGTCATATTCTGGTGTATTAAAAAGAGCAAAACATACAAGCTACATTTAAATGAAAACAACCAGCATGTTCACTTCACACAGAAATGCTGCTTCAACTTACCTAATTGAAGTATCTAGTTTTGCAACGTAAGCATGCATGAATACCTACTGAATTTAAGATTGAAATACTCTTCACAATACATGCATAACATGCATTTAGGTACATATATAAAGTCTAACTTTCTCAATTGATTCAAGGTTAGAGCACCTGCCATCTTCATCATGAATAATAAGGTGAATGGAAAATTAAAAGGAAAAGCTATTTTTGCACCAGCTAACATCATTTACACTTGTTTCAAGAAAAATGAATTACGGAATCTTATTTTATTTTTTTGCATTTTCCTATATTTGTTTAATGGAAACAACTTGGTCAAAGAAAAATTACTTACATGTCAAAAGAAAATAAGACATTTTTTTTCTGAAAATTGACTTATTATTTTGAAAAGGGTAAGTCATTTTTCAAAAAATAGCTACTTTATGAATAATTTTATTTTTTATATAAAATTAATTTGAATCAAGCCAAATATTTTTATATTAATAATAAATTTTAATTTTTAATTTTTAAAATTATTCAAAATATTAAAATATTAATATCAAATATTATAATGTTCAATATTATTAAACATACATATTTAATTATTTATATAATAAATTAATAAATTAATAGTGTAATTTATTATTTGAATAAATTATTGAATATTACAATTTTAATTTAATAATAAATTTTAACAATAATATTTTTAATATGCCATTGAAAAATACTTATATTAATATTTTAATAATAAATATATATTACAATTTATAAATATTTAGTAATAGATATTTTATAGTATAAAATATGAATATTTGTTTAAATCATTATTAGGTTCATTTATCTTTTCCAACTCTAATGTGCCACTATTCACTCTCATATATGTAATATATGTAATCTAAATTAAGTTTTAATTAGGCACAGTTTATTTTTAATTTTATATAAGATATTAATTATTATAAAAATAAATTTTGATTGTCAAAAGGAATGTTCCTATGATATTTTATAGCAGATATATTCATGTTGTGTTTGTTTCATTTAAAACAACTTTTAGAAAATGATTTCAGAAAAGTTTGTCAAATAATGGAAAATATTTTATACAGAATCGTCTAAATACCAGAAAATATTAGCATTTTCAAAAATCACTTTCTGAAAGCTGTTTTCTGTAAAACAAGTGCAACCTATGCATCAAATTTGCAAGACTTTCAAGCCTTACCCTTATGTTTCAAAAATGAAGTACATGAAAATAAGAAAACTTTAGTGAATATGGACCACGAAAATTGATTAAAAGGAATGCTGAATCTGAGTTTAAACGGGCATGCCTGAACTTAATCATCTACCAACTAGGCAATCCAAACTAGGAACTTCGGTGGAAACTCCTATTAGTGTATTGAATTCGTTAATTTAATGCTAACTTAGAAAAATGTTACCAAAACTTGTGAAATTTCCAAACTGATATGGGAGTAGTCAACAATAAAAGCCAGGACAAATAAAGATAAAGGATACAAATAACTAGATTACCTTAGATAACGTGAAGATGATTTACCGAGGTGAAGGCCGCATACAACCAGGTTGGACAGAGTTTCAGGATCCTTTGCATCCTATCCATTGACAAACAACCCCTTATCACAAAGTTATATAAGAGCCAACTAATTCGAAGCAATGAAACTTGGTAGTGAAATATTTGGTGCCGTGATGCATCCAAAACTTTAAAATTGACAGGAACACAAGGGACTAGAGGAAAATCCAAGAGTCAAATTCAATATCATTTGACATCACTAAGAGGTTATATCAGAAACAGAAACTTAAAACATATCAAGTTTGGCAGAGCAATTTATGATCATGAAACACATTTACTGTAGTCAGTCCTGTTCACGGGGCCATAATCAGACCAAAAGAGTAGCCAAATCATAGGTTTAAATCTAGAGAAAACAAAAGTTTAATTTCCACAATTTGATCTTGCCTTATTAAGTGCTTCAAGTAACAGTGTTTCAGCCTCGTCAAAGTTTCCCATGTGTATACAGCAGACAGCCTTCCCATTTAGGATCAAACCAGTCATTGGATATTTCTCAGAGAAATCTTGGAAGATCAGATAAGCTTCCTGTATCTTTGAACCACCCTGATTAGGTAGGATAACATGTTACATAATATCCATGATTTCTCATTTATAGTATTATTAAAATGAAAATTATCTCATACCACTGCTAGATTCAACCATGCATTTGCAAGTTGAGTCAGTGTATGGTCCTCATCAATCTGCTGCATGACCCTCAGTTGTCTCTCTGCATAATCTGACCGGTGCATCTTAATGAAGATTTGCACATTCAATGCATGACTGAAAACGGAGAACAGAAACTTAACAGATGAATCAGAGGTTCCAATTTGCTTCTGGATGTATAAGTTGCTGATGTTATACTTTAGCAATCAAAGAGTCAACTCAAATTCACTAGAAGGAAAAGAATCCTTTTTCAGAGGCCCACTAAATGGAACATTCGCATTTTCTAGAGGAATTGGATAGCAACTCCTAGTTCACATTTGTAAGTATATTTGGTACAAAGATTTTACAGAATAACTCAACAACTTTTGAGTAGGAAAACCTCTCATAGAAATGCAGTATTAAGCCAGTGCTATACAAACTTATGTATGAAAATTTCATTTGTGGGAAAGATGAGAGAATTTGCATAGGAAAGAGATGTTTTATTGTCACCAGCTTATGAATTTACTTAATTACTATTTATCTATCAGCAAAATTCCTTTTAAAATTAATCCAAAGAGGGAACTGTGAGCCAATCCAATGCAGCATCCCAGCCAATTAGACTGCTAGTGTATTGGGGAAATGGAATGAACTGCCAGTTGCAAAGGCAACTGTGACCAATGTTCACATAACATCAGCCTTTGACAAATTAGGTGATGCAGACCACCATTGGAGTGGTTTAACTATGAATTTTGGCTTTTACTTAAGTAGCCTTATTTAGAAAAGTTTTCCTTCAGCATCAAGCTCACAGAGTATCAAGAGCTTCGAAACACAAATAGTCCACATTCTTTTATACCAACTAAACACCAATGAAAGAGAAATAATTGTAGGGCTAGGGCTATATTTCCTTCTAAATATAAATTGCATGCTGGTAGAAATCACCTGCAACATGCAAGAACCTAATTGTTTACATAGTTCCTAGTTAAGCTATCATACTGTATTATTGTTCCATATTTTCTAATTTATAGATATGAGGGACAAAGAAATCGGAGCCAAATCTGTGCTGTGAAACCATAGAAGACTCAACATTTTAGCTACAGTGGAAGGGGATATCTCAAAGGTCACAGTCAGCCCGTACAAGTGCGTTCCTAGGAGGAAAAATTCAATGAAATCCAGCCAAAACTTGCAATTTTAAACATCTGACTTACCACTATATACCTAGAATCCTGTCCTGTACTTCAAGTATTAGCTTTCAACTATTTGAAAGCAGTATCGTTCACCTCTGACCACAAACATAGAGGCAAGGCAAATGCAGCAACATGCAAGTCAGGTATCAACCAAAAGTAATTCTTTTTGCACTACTACCAAGTACAAACTTACATGTTTCCATTCGGTACAATGGAGGATCTATTGCAGCATCGGCAGTACTTGAATCAGAATAGAGAAAATGTGTTACTGAAACTTATCTACTATTGCTGTTGTATCTTGTAATTTGAAGAGATGACATCTTTTTAGATATAGGATCTGTTTCTTTAGATTTAAAATATTTTATGATATGTGATTTCCATGTAAAATATGATTTTCAGTTTTTGGATGGTATACCAGAATAAAGTAAAATAAATAGGTGAAACTCAATATGCAGCAGTTACACCTATTTTGATCCATTTAAATTGGATGTGCACTCTTTTTTCTTTTCTTTCGCTCACTGCAAAGAAAATAAAAAATAAAACTAGTCACTCCCACATTATCTTCAATGATTGGGAAAGTGGATAAACATTGATATTATTGTAATAACATTGTTATCAACTGGTCTCCTTTTTATAGGAAAGCCAATCCTTAACGCTTACACCACATGCATGGGTTAATATCCCATCCCCCCCCCCTTCTGAAGAGAGCAGATTAGTAATGCACTTTACAACTTCAATCCATTTTCTACACTAGTGTCTAAACTATTTCAGTGTGCTTTCATTTACAGAAAAAAATAAAAGAAAAATGACATTTTTCTATTATCAAATGTCTGAATTTTAGCACGTTGAACGGGGCAACTGCTGATTCTGGACCAATATGAAATAGCAGAGGATTTAGGGCTATATAGTGTTCATAATTCTGATTCAAGTGGAATTCGGACAGTATTATGTCTCGTATGTGCCCTAACTAGTCTCAAGGTATATAAAGGGAGGTAATCTTACCCTATCTTATGAGCCTTTTTCTTCTATGCCCAAGAATCCGGACTGTTAAGAAGGGTAGATGACTTAACTGTGCAAATCAATGGTCACCAATTTGAAAATATATAGAACAAAGAACAAGAATTGATGAAGCTGAATTCGGCATCATCAATGATAACAGAACCCAAGCAAGAATGAAAATGCAGTCGAATAATAAAACTCACAGTTCCATGGTGCCACCAGCATTGGTGTGTTTAAGAGCTTCAATATAATCTTCTTCATGCATGAAAACGATTCCAGCAATCAACCTTAATAAGGCATTGCTTCCAATCGCTGGATCTGCTAACCATTCTTTCAAGCTCGCAATTGTTGATTCCTAAAGGCGATATTCAGCAAAACCCAATCATAATCCTCTATCAAAACTACATATTTTTCCCATTGTTCTAGCAGATCTTTACCTATAACAACAAAATTCAAGCAGATCTAAAACGAATTTCACCTTATCATGAGGGTTGGAGAGATAGAGGGCCAGCAGTTTAACGGCTTGGAGAGGAGTTGCAGCGGCGGAGTCGATCTCATTGATCACCAGCTGGGATTAGAGAAACAAAAACGAGTTTTAGATTTGCAAATACTATTGGAAAAAGAATATGAAATTGAGTACAAAAGGGAGGGGGTACTTGGTAGCTGCCGAGAGCGATGTAAGAGCGGTAGACGAGGCAGTCGCGCTCGACGGCGTCGTCGGGGGAGAGGTTGGGAAGATCGCTGTTGTTGATGGCAGCCTGAAAGGAACCCAAGTAGAAATTGTTCCTCAAATGGAACAAGTGATCTGGTGCTGCAGCTACTGCCATTTGAGACTGTCTATACACACAGAGATCTCGAAACAATTACAATTACAAATGCTTTTTTCCTTTTTCAGACCTTCAACTCTGTCTTGACTCCTTCCGTTTCTTCTCTGTCTATAATATATCAGACAGATCTATTAACCTATTGGGTTAGCGGTTAACAGAAATATTAGTTCAAATTCTGTAAATGGTGTTTGTACTATGCGTTTTTGTTTAATTTAGTCTCATTATTATAATTTAGGGTAAACTACAACATTAGTCATTAAACTATGAGTAAATTTTTGTTTTAGTCATTTAACTAAAAAAGTTACAATTTAGTTACTGAACTATTAAAAAATTTACATTTAAGTCGCTGGGCAGTTAAAATCGATACTCTATAGTTTTCTCAGTTCGCACTATTTACACCAATTAAAAGCTCTCATTCTTTTTCTTTTCCATAGTTAAGTTTTTTTTTTTATAAAACAACTTAGGATGCGACGAGTCTACGAATCAAAATTAAAATAGCTTTTTTCTCCGATTTTTTACACTGATCGTCAAATCAACTTGGATCTAAGGTATGTTCTTCTATTATTGATGTATACTGACTGATCCACCATACTGATTGTCAACTTCTTGTTTGGAGCTCACTGGTGAAACTTAAACAAAAAAAGAATTTAACAGTTCAATGACTTAAATAAAATTTTTTAAATAGTTCAGTGGCTTAAATAAAATTTTTTGAATAATTTAGTGATCAAATTATAAATTTTTTTAATTAAATGAAAAAAACAAAAATTTACCCATATTTTAGTTACTAATTATATAATTTACCTTATAATTTAATCATTTCCAATTTCTTTAGCCTTTAATATATTTCCATCCTTATCTTAATTTTTTTTCATTTGACTTTGATTTTCACAATAAGACAATTTTTTTTCACATTTAAAAAAAGACAAACAAAAAATATAATATTTATCCAATTTTGAAAAAAAAATGTTGCATTTGCCCCATGGCAACTTGTTATAAAAAATAAGTCAATTCAAATTTTTGGATTTTTATCATTGTATTAACATAAAATTTTACAATTTTTTAAGGTATTAAAATATAAAATTTTGACTTTTGAAGGAACTACAACAGAAATTTAAATTTTATGGGGAAATATAGTTTTACCATTTGATTAACTTAAAATATTGTAATTACTATAGGGACTAAAAGAAAATTTTCCACTTTGAGAGTTCAAGTCCTTGCCTAACAAATAAACTTCCTCTACCTCTTCATGTGTCGCTATATTTATGCCCCTCGAGTCCTTTCTTGATACATGTATTAGTGAACATCTTCAATATACCCAATTTACTTTTTCTTCATTTTGCCAAAAATCCATTTCACTTTATTAATATACATATATATATTCAGTTCCATGGAAAACCAAAGAGAGGAAGAAGATGGAAAGACTTGATGGAGCTAAGGAATCGATTGGATTAATTGATATATTTTGTATTCTTTCGATTCCTTTTTAATTTATTTTTGGATTTATTCATTTTGATTTTTATTAGAGAAAAATACACATTGAATCCATGGAAAACCACAGAAGAGAATGCAAAAGAACAAGAACAAGATTAAGGAAAGGCTAAATGGAGCTAAGGAATCAATTGGATGAATTGGTCTTTTTTTTTCTTTCAATTCCCTTTAAATTTATTTCTATTTCTATTAGTCTCTTGTAAACAACTAGATTTGTTGAATCCTCACTTTTGTAAATTTCAAAAGCTTTTTTTTTTTTTTGAGAAAATGTTAAATTAGTATTATTTTGGGTTTAGCTTGATCAGTTTACTCAAAGGCAACCCTCTTCGCACATCTATTCTCTCAACGTTCATCCCCTGTGTGATAGTTGCTACAAAGTTCATGGATGATATGTATGTTAGTTAACTTCCTTGAACAAATTCATAATTCGTGCTTTCAAACTTGTTGGATATTCATTAATTTTGCTTTATAGGGTTATCTTATACTTTTTCCCCTTCGTTTTCATTAGAAGAGAACTTTTGAAAGTGTGTTGATATAGTTAGGGGTGAGTGTTCGATTGAATTGAATTGAATTGAATGAAAAAATTTCGAGTTAATTGAGTTGACGAATCCTACTTTATCATCCTAACTCGATTTTAAATTTTCTCAAATCGAGTCGAGTGAGATGAAATTCGAATTAAATTGGATCGAATATATTTGTTTGAGTTAAATTAAAAAAAATGATTTTGAGTCCTTGTAATCACTGTCACCCATCGTAATCAAATTTGTCAATCGTAATCAAATTTATTATTAACTTTCATCCCCTCATAATTTTTTATTAATATTTTATATACGGGTTAGCTTCTTTGATTGCTTAGTTGCTTCAATTATCTTCTGATTCTTGTCACTATATATTTTGAAATTAAAAAATATACTAAATGTAAAAAATGTGATTTTTTAATAGAAGTTATCTTAAAAATAAAATGTGAAATTGATACCAACATAAAATTTTAACACGAATATTTATAGCATCATTAATAATTTAATTTTAACAAAAAATTATAAATATTCAATATGATTAAACAATTCCATAATATAAATAGTACAAATTGTGTAATTAAATTTAATAATATAAATAGTAGATATAAATAAAATTATTACTATTTAGATTTATGGATTTTTTTGGATGATTATGATTTTTTATTTGGGGGTAAAAGGTGAGAAATAAAAGTTTTGGGGGGAAATAAAAAGTTTTGGGGGTTGAGGGATTGGGGAAAAGTAAATGGTTGGTAAAAATTTTGGGGGGGAATATTCAAAAAAAATTTGGGAGGATGGATTTGGGGTAGAAGGGGTGGGATGGAAGGGGAGAAAAAGTTTTGGGGGGAAAGTGAGAGGGAGTAAAAGTTTTAGGGAAAGTAAAGAGGTTTGGGAGTTTGAGGTAAAAGTGTAAAATATTATAGTTTGGTATTCGGTTTATTCAAATTATTCAAGTTATTCGAATTTCAAAACCAAACTCAATTCAAACTCGAAATTTGAAAAAGAAATTCGAGTTGACTCGAATAATTCGACTAATTTGAATAACTTGATTCATTTAACTCAAAATTAAAATTTTTTTCTCGATTTTTTCGAGTCGAATCGAGTTTTACTCACCCCTAGATATAATGTACAACAAGAGAAGAGGATAAGGAGGAACAAGGAAAAGAATATGGTGGTGTTGTGGAGATTAGTTCACCTGAAGAGGCTGAGAGCCAAAACAAGGACAAAAGGACAAACGACTTAAGGAGAGAGTTGCTCAAAGTAACTTTAAGGTGTAGGAAATCAATCCCTTCTGCATCGTTCATCAAGGTATTTATAGGAGAGATTTTCTTGTTCATGAAGGAATTACAATCCTATGAGTTAATGTTAAATGGCAACCAACCGATTTGAAAAGTAGAAGTAAACTTACCAGTTGCTTCTTCCTCTAAAAGGAAGAGACAACACACTAAAAGAAATAAGACTAAGTCATCTAGGCCAACTAAATTAGAAAGGAAGAGAACCAAGTCTAAGTGTTTCTTCTACAACAAGAAAGAAAATTTTAAGGCCAGCTGTAAAGAGTGGAAGGATTACCCTAGCCACTGAGGACAAATGTATGAAACTCTTTATGATAGAAATTTGGTTAGTGGAAGATTCGATAAACCACTAGGTCATTGATTTTGAAGTCATTAACCATATGTGTTTCTCTATAAGGGTTTGGGGAAATGGAAGATCTCAGGGATAAGAGTCTATTGTTGCGAACCAAGAATGAGACAAGTGTGGTAGCTGAAGTAGTGGGAGTTGTACATATTTATTTTGATAATTTTAGAAAGATTATTTTGAAAGACACTTTCTATGTATAAAATTTCAAAAGAAACTTAATTTTTGGTGCATGTTTATTTAAAGACAGCTTAACCGTGGCTTTTAATAATAGTCTTGTAATATTTAGAAATCGTAATTTTATTTTAATGGATGAACGTCTAATAATCTCTATTTTATCAAACCAAAGATGTACACACTGAAACTAAAATTTTGAATAAAAGACTTAAACATTATCACTCTAATGAGGCATACCTTTGAGATTTTGAGCCTTGATTATATTAACCAAGAAAGAATCACTAGACTTGTGAAAGATGACACTTTAAGTTCGCTTAAAGAATTTTATCTTTCACAATGTGAATCTTACTTAGAAGGTAAGATGACTAAGCGATCTTTTAATGAAAAAGGAACGAGGGTTGTGAAACCCTTAAAACTTGTGCGCACTAACATATGTGGCCTCATGAACGTTAATGGAAGAGTTGGTTACAATTATTATGTAATATTTATTGATGATTATTTCAGATATGAGTATGTGTACCAAATGCACTGCAAAAGTGAAACTTTTGATAAATTCAAAGAGTTTCATATAGAGGTGGAGAAAAAACTAGGTTTACCCATAAAGACACTTCGATCTGATTGAGGTGGGGAATATTTATCAAATAAGTTCTTAGGGTATCTCATAAAAAATGATATATTATCCCAATTAATCGCGTTGAGAAATCCACAACAAAATGTCGTGATAGAGAGAATAAATTGAACTTTGTTAGACATGGTTCGTTCAATGTTATGTTATTCGAAGCTGTCAATCTCCTTTTGGGAATATGCCCTGCAAACGACTCACTAGATTCTGAATGATGTACCAACTAAGGTTACATCTAAAACTTCATATGGAGTATGGCACAATAGGAAGCCAAGTCTAAATCATGGAAGGATTTGAGGATGCCCAACCCACTTATTGGATAAAGATGCGATGAAGTTGGATTCATGGACAAAGTTGTACATGTTTGTGAGATATCCTGATGGAAAAAAGGGTGATTTTTTTTATGACCCAAAAGAGCAAGTAATGATAGTGTCGACTCATGTTACTTTCCTTGAAGAAAGTTACACGAATTAATTTAAGCCTAGAGGTAAAAAAGGTACTTGAACAACTTTTGGGAAATATACAAAACCCTGTAGCAATGATTCTAGAAACAACTTCTAATAGTAGACCTACAAATAATCAGCAGCATAAGGAGCTTCATTGTAGTGGGAGGGTTTCTCACAAGCCTAAGTTCTTCCAATTTAGAAGAAGTGTTTTAAACACTGAGTTTTCCGAACAGGAAGATGATAACCCACTCACATTTGATGAAGCGATGTAGAATGTTGATTTCAAGCTCTAGGAAATAGCTATGAAAGCTGAGATGGATTCTATGGAATCCAACTTACTTTGGGTACTTGTAGACTTACCGAAAGGGATAAAAATCATAGGGTGTAAGTGGATCTACAAGAATAAAAGAAATGCAGATGGAAAGTGGAAACTTACAATGCCAAACTTATAGCAAAATATATATATAGCTGGAAAATTTTTATTCGTGCTCAATTCAATCTGCATATTTTTATCGATTGCGACAACTCTCGATTACGAGAGCTGGCAAACAGATATCAAGTGTAACAACTCAATTTTAAGTGGTGTCAAAAATAGTGGTTTCGGGACCACAATTTCGACGAGTGAGTCTGTAAATATTATCATTTAATATTTACAAGTTAAATATTATGCTATTGTGAATTTTGATTTTATAGATTTTATTAATTGGTCATTCAGTCAAGGTATAAGTGGTTCGTACTGAAAGCCAATAATGTTGGAAAATGAGGTATCAAGACATCGTTTCCATAAATCAAGCCTGTAAATATTTTTATTAAATATTTACAGACTTTTTATATCGGTAAATTGAATTTGGGATAGGAAATTTTGTCGAATTAGTGATTAATTAATGTATAAGGATTAAATTGTAAAAGTGATAAAAGTTAATTGTTATGGATTTTTAATTAATTGAGGACTAAATGAGTAATTGGGCCTTTCTTAAACCACCAAACGGTGGTGGATGCCAATTGTATACCACCAATTTTGCTAATCATGTGTAAGTTTGAACTTTAATTAATTAATTATAACTATTAACTTATAATCATAGTATATAACATAAAAAAAAAGAAAATATGATATATTCATTATCTTCTTCATTTGGCCGTGAGAAAAAGAAAGAAAAAGGTTTCAAATATTTAAACATTTTGTCCCTCATTTGGTATGATTTCTAAGTCCTTTTCTTGTAATTTTTTTTGTTTTTCAGATTATTGCAACTAGGTCCAGCTAACTTGTATCTCCATTTTCAAAACTGTTAAAGACTTCTAAAGCTTCCATTGATGTTAATTGACATTTTTGAATGTTTATGGTAGATTTTGAAGCTTAGAAATGACATAGGATTAATTTATTAAGTAAATTTTGTTACTTTTGAGTTTAAGGACTAAATTGTGAATATCTAGAAATTGGTATAAATTTTCTGTAAATTGTGATGATATGATGTTGTATATAGACATAACTGAAGTGGGTTTAAATTTTGGAGTTTAAATTCAGAAGATATGATAAGTTCGGTTTTAAGGACTAAATTGAATAAAATGAAAAACTTTAGGGGCGGCTGAATAATGAAATTGAGCTGATACTTGTCTATAATTTGATGAAATAAGAGGGGAAATTGATAAATTGAATTGAATAATTGTATAGATCAAGAATTGGACCAAATTAGAATTAATCGAAGAAAAGGCAAATCTGTTGATTAGTCCTTAGAGAATTGACTGTTTTCTATTTTTCCAAGTAAGTTTGCATAGCATAATTGTATTTAAGTTGTTTTATATTTGATGTCTGAATTTGTATTTGTTTGATAATAGTTTGAATTTTGCACAATTTGGTACAACGGGTGAGTTATGAACTAAAACATAGAAAAATGATAAGCTGATGGTTAAAACTTAAAATGATGAATTAATATCTAAAATAAAAATGAATTGATAATTTATTATAATTGGTCGAATTGTGCTGGTATGAAATTGATCGGTTGTTTACGGTAAGGACTAAATTGAATTGATTTGAGATTATTGTATATTAATGTAAATGTAAAATTGCTTTTGTATTGAGAAGAATTTTGTTGGTATATTGATATCTATTGATGAATTACTATTGAACATATATAATTGAATTGAAAAATTAGCTTATAATGGAAATTGAAAATGGTTACCCTATTAACTGTTCGGGTAGAGTTGGATATAGTTGGCATGCCATAAGATAGGAAGAGTTCAAGGTTACTTCGACTATGAGTCGATGATGCACTAGGTGCCAAATTAATTTGGTTATATCAATGAGACACTGGATGTCAAACTTATTAATGAGCACCGTGGGCGCAAACTATTTACTTCGAATTTATTTGATGAAGGATTGGGTACCAAACTAGTTTGTTGGTTGGATCCGTGTATTCGTTCGAATCTGAGTCGAGTTAATAGGGGGAATAAATGGTAAAAGTGGGATAAGTATAACCGAAACGATGATGATAGAGTCCTCGAAATCATAAGATTGAAAATCTAAAATGAAAAGTATTATTTGATAATTGAGATTTCAATTAGATATGAGATGGAAAGTAATGTGATATTTGATTTGTGAGATATAAACTGGATTGATAATTGTGATATGATAATACAAAGTTAATTAATGATATATATGAATATCAATAGTATTGAATACTTATATGTATCAGATATAAGAGTCAAAGGGCCAATATGAAAATGTGATAAATCTATGAATTTGATGCATAATTCGAGCAATAAAATGGAATAATGATTGTCATTATATTGAAATTGGATGTACTATTGAAAAATAAATAAATAAAATTATACGATATAATCTTTAGATTGAGTAATTGAAGCTTGTATACATTTATACATGTGTACCATTGAGACTTTTAGTTGTATTTAAGAATTGAAATGTTATGAATAGTATTGAGTTTTGAATTAAAATAAAATGATTTTGTTCTGTTATTTATCGTAGCATCCCCTAACCCTACTTTGGTGACGAAGACGGGAGTGGGTGTTACATCAAGATAGCTTTCTTGAACGGCTGTCTTGAAGAGAGCATCATATGGTGCAACCCACCAGATATATAGTTAAATGAAATGAGCATAAAGTGTGCAAATTGCTTAGATCCATATATGGACTAAAGTAAGCATCCAGCTCACAAAATCAAATATTTGATCAAGCAGTCAATATTTTTTAATTTGAGCAAAACATAGATAAACCTTGTGTTTATAAACGTATTGAGGATGGAAAGGTGGTCTTTCTCATTCTATATGTCAATCATATTCTACTTATTGGAAATGGCGTGGAGACATTGATCACCCAACCTGAGTGTGTGTGCATCAGGGTTGAGAATCAACACAAATACAACAATAAAATCGAATTAACTATGTGCGGTGTCTGCAAGTGTGACAAGTCAATTGTAATATAATTTGTACAACGGGGTACAAGAGTACTCTAAGGATCGAACACACAAGAGTCAGCAGTTGGGTGAATTCTAGCTAAAAACATGCAAAAAAAAGTCTAAACAACTACTCGCTAGATAGCATAGTACGATAGGCCATGAAATTGAGAGTATTTAAACTAGCTGGCTAGCTAATTAACAAAAGGACTAAATCGTAAAGCATGCAAAGTTGTAAAACTATCTAATCAATGACAATGATGTTTGGTTGAATTCAATGTGGTTCATTAATCATCGAATTAGGGATCTAAATTGTTGAAACTCCTAAAGTGACTCCATTTTACCTCTAGGTCTCAATTTTACCAAATTAGACAAATTAGTGCGGTATATCTCTTAATCTCACTCGGCTAACTTGAAAATAATGAATCAGTGCCTAATAAGATTACTTATCGGTCTCACTTATCTTAATTTTCCCTTAATGGCGTGTAACATCCTGTTTTTCAGTGGTGTCAGAATAGTGGTTTTAGGACCACAAATTTTAACGTGTCAATTCGTAAATATTAATTATTTAATATTTACGAGGTCATTATGGTCCTATTAAAATTTGGTTAAGAAATTTTAATGTGTAGACAGTTAATTAAAGAAAAGGACTAAATCATAAAAATGTAAAAGTTAATCACTAATATTTAATATGGACTAATTAGGTATAAAAGTGTTATTGATTGGACTTAAATGGAAAATTGGCCAATGTTAATATTAGTGGCCAGTTTTGAAGTTTGAATTAAGTGATTTTTATGATTAAAATTATATTAAAATAAGGTTAAAGTAATAATAATAAAAAATGTTGAAGCCACTATCATCTTCTTCATATTTTCTTTTCAGTCTAACCAAAACACCACTTTAGTAGCTAAGTGAGCTTTGGTTTTGTCATTTCTTCTTGCATGTAAGTGATATCTTTATTGTTTCTTCATGAATTTTATGTTTTTGTGTTAGTTGAGTTGAAATCTATTTAGTTTAGGGTTAATTTGTAAGATTAGTAAAGTTTAGAAAGTCTACCCTTAATGTTTTTGAAGCCTTCTTCTTAAAAGAGTTTTATTTGGGTGCTTGATGTTGATTTTGTGTTATTATATAGAGTAATTTTGTATCAATCTGGAAATTAGAGATTTAATTGAGTAATTTGTTAAATGAGAAGGATTTTATTATAAATTTAAGGATATATAGGTTGCATGTTAAAGGTTAAGTATTCGAAAATATTGGGTTTATATGTTAATTGTGGAATTGTCTTATTTAATATTATGGATTAAATTGTTTAGAATGTAAATGTTTAAGGGAAAATGTGCGAAATTGTAAATAAGGAATTATATGTATTGAATTGATTTGTATATGAAATTGAAGTTAATAATTGAAATAAATTATATTATAGATCAAGAACAAGTACAAAACCAAGGAAAATGGAAAGTTATGGAATAGTCCCTGAACTTTTGTTATTTCTGCAGTTTAGCCTTGGTAAGTTTGTACGGTTTAAATTTGTATAATTTAAAAACTTTACTTATTTATGAATTGAAATTGTTAAATGTCCTGAAAGTGTTGAATTGTATTAAGAGGATTGATTTGAGAAAGTAATTATATTAAGTGTTCTCATTTGATAAATGATTGAGCCAATGAACATAGGATAGGATGCAATTAGCATGCTAATAGGTTATATCACGCGTTGTACGGGATTGATTGGTGTTGAGATGATGATTTTTGATTTATTATTGTGTACTAAATATACCGAAGTTCTGCATTTGTTGCGGACAACCGTGTTATATTACAGTGAAGTGTGTTTCCGGGGGCGGATGTAAAGCCTTCGGGCTTGGCATTCAGTGCCAAGGTGTGTTTCGGAGGGATGTTAGCCTACGGGCTTGGAACTTAGTGCCGAGGTGTGTTCTCGGATGGTTAGCTCATTTGAGCGATTTGGTGTGTTTGGATGGTTAACCGTGTATTCAAATTTGTTATAACGTTCATCAGTTATATTTTCAATGGTATAATGTAATTGATTGGATTGTATCATTTGCTTTTAATCATAAATCTCACCCGTTAGTTGATTGTGATTTGATAGGATTTTGGTTTATTTTCTGTATTCTGTATTAGATATGTTTATTCAATAAGTTATTATTTTAGTCGTTGGACTTACTAAGCTCAATTAAGCTTACTAGTGTTTTTTTCTCTTATTTCATTGTAAATACATTTTAATGGAAATGGGCGATCAGATCGACTCAAAGAATCACACTATTTGGAAATCTTTTGGTGGTTTTTGAATGTTCACTTTAGGTTATATGGCATGTAATAGGTGAATAGTATTGCGTTGGTTACTTGTTACTTGTGAAGTTTGTTAGTCTTGAATGATGCTTGCCAATAGATGGATTTTGGTACATGTGAATATGTTTTGATTGGTATATATATATGTTTTGGAAATTGTTTGGTATGTTTTTTATAAGTCTTATGAAAGTGTTGGAATATGGCAATTTGAATTATGGATTGAAAGGAGTGGTGGTTTTGATATGAATTGGTGTAGGTATTTGAGTACTTTGAATGTAATTACTTTAGTTTGAAATGTGATATTGGTTTGCTTATTAGATTGTGGTGACAATGAGGGCATATTGGTTAGACACTTAGGATGTATGTCTTGACATGTTTTGACCTTGTTTGTTTGTGTTTTAAGTAAGTTTAATTGATGGAAATTGGGTTTCTTGATGTCCAAGTATGCATATTTTGGTAAACTTGAATTTGAAGGTACATTTTGGAGTAGACGACCTTGGACACGGACTATCACACGGCCCTGTGCTACATACAGCCACACTATATGACCGTGTATCACTATTGTTTAAAGTGTAGGTTTTACACGATCTGCGACACGGATGTGTGACCCTATTTCGAATATTCACATGGGTGGAAACACGGGCTGGGACACGACCGTGTGTCCATACTTCTAGTACTCACACGGTCTGGGTTATGTCACACGGCTTGGCCACACGGCCGTGTGACCCTTATTTTTCAAATTTTCTAGATTCTTCTATTTTGTTTCAAAATGACCCCTGAGTTTTTTTAAATTACTTTCAGGGCCTCTTAGGCTCGATTTAAGGCCCATAAATGTAATTTTAATAATAATATGTTTAATTGTTTCTATGTGAATTTAAATGTTCTAAATTTTTTGGTAATGCTCCGCAACCCTAATTCGGTGACAGATAGGGGCTAGGGGTGTTATAGGGCATCAATCTTAATTTTTTAGGGTTTAGGATTTAGGGTTTAGGGTTTATTCAAATTTATTGCAATTAAGTCTTTAACTCTACAAATTAATTTAACCACATCTCAATCAAGCAACCCCCTAGGATTTAGTTACCCATTAACATATCTAAGCTAACTAACATAAAAGAAACATACATGAAAACCATTAATGTAAAACTTGAAGAAAAGATGAAAGCTTTGGTTTTCACTGTGGAAGGTTTAAAGGAAAAGCAACTAATGTAACACCCTAACTCGATGCAATCATCAGATCTAAGTACAGACATCACAACAGAACCGATTTATTATTCGTACTAAAATTTCACTATGTTAAAATAATTTTATTACTTATTAAATAATCTTATAAACATCTAAATTTCTAAACAAGGTTTGTTGTCCACTCTATGGACTCTGAGGCATCTAAAATTGATACAATGTTATCACCCTCTTGGAGAGTTTTCCTTATGGTGACCCCTAACCTATGTGCATGACTTTTTCCTTTGAAGCCTCCTGACTCATCTTAATTTGGCTTGGTCATTCCTTGAGTTCCTTGCTCCATGAACCTTACAACTACAGGTCAACTGTTTGTAAGTTCGAATGAACTTAGTGAGTTTCCTTATTCACATGCATGCCACACCTTTCTAGTGATTGAATAAGTAAACACTTAATAATAATTAATAACAATACAACTACTCCCTGTTTGTTGAGAGTTTGTTGAGAATTTTATTTCAATTCATTCTAATGGACTTGTTCCTATTGTCACATCCCGAGATTGGGGTTGGAAATTTTGGTCGTGTGAAGTGAAGGTTCACCAATAGTAGTGTATGCCAAATGATGTGGTAAGGAGCTCACCAATTTCCCTACGAGGCAGGTTCACTAACGTGCTGATGAGCTGGGGTTCGCCAGTCTATTTGGCAAGCTAGGGTTTGCTAGTCTATTTGGCTAGCTGGGGTTCACCATTCTATTTGGCGAACCGGGGTTTGCCAGTTGAGTTGCAAACTGGGTTTGCCGGTCAAAGAGAAAGTTAGACTCAAATTAAGGAAAAGAGATTTAGTGTATCTAGGAATACTTTACGTGCAAGTAATGTCTTTCCTAAGTCAGATAGGGTATCCAAAGGTATTTAGGACTCTTAAGTCTATAAATAAGACCCTTAGTCCTATGAAATTCTTCACTGAATATTTTGTCGTCAAAGTCTTTGTTCTAAAATTCGTTCATAGCAATTTGGGTAAGTCTCTATCTTGTTAGGTTGGTCGTCTGAAAAGCTAGGTTCACTTGCATGTGTTAAATCTATATGTTCTGTTTAGTAATTTTTATGTTTATTGTAAACCGGTCAGACCATCTACCAGCAAGGATAAGGGAAAAGCTAAACTTGTTTAAGTTTCTTTGTTTTAGATGAGTGATCGAGGATTCGACGTGAATATGTTCTTTTTAAAGTTTGCAAAAGTGTGAGTGGTCTGAGATTATTTCGATTATGATTAGAATTATGTTAACTATTATGATTTTCTAAAAAGAAATTTGTTTTCAAAACCCAAGTTTCAAAAAGGCAAGTTTTCTAAAAAGCTCTATTTTCAAAATATAATTTTGAAAAGATTATTTTAAATCATAGTTTTGTGCGAGCTTCTAAGAAAGTCTATGGTTTTAAGAATGTTTTGAAAGAGTGAACTTTAAAATTTGTTTTAAAGGGAGTTAATGTGCGAGCTTTATAAGAAAATGTTTTAAGTTCGCATGCGTGCGAGCTCTTTATTAAGATCAGCTTTATGCAAGCTCTTTGATATGTGCGAGCTCCTTTGTGAGCCATTTGATTTGCATACCAAGGATTATGAATAATCACCAGCTTCTCAGTAAGCTTTCCGTAACCGAACCAGTCTTGCGACCTAAGGCAGACCTTGTTCATATTTTTTGTTAGACTAACTAGTCGTGTGACCTAATGCCGACTCTGTTTTTGATTTTTGATAAGTATGAGCTGGTTTCGAGACTTAAGGCAAACCCATACTCGAAGTTTTAAATGTTTTGAATGAAATTGACCTCATAATATAAGGTAAGCACCTTTTAAAGCAAGTTTTAAAAGAAATGATTAATAAGTATTGTTTTTAAACTATTTCCACAAATATGTTTTCTGACAATACATACAAAATGGGTCTCGCAACCTCACCTGCGAACCTAACAAGCAAAATAATTTCAAAACTATGTATTCTATTGTTTTCAAACTCTATTTTTAAAGCATAATCTGTTGGTTTCTGATTAGTCATTGAGTTCGAATTGAACTCATCCACTCCTCTCTTACTTCTCAAGTAAGTAGGTTGCGGATAGCAATGGTGGGTATTGGCGAACCTGAGAAATAGACGATGGATTTAGAATGTTATTTATATTGTTGACATAAGTATTGAACAATTACTTAAGTTTACCTTTAAAGTTTTGACCTATTTTTGAGTTTAATTTTTATTATTCTGTGAACCATGACTTGGAGCAAGTGTTTATGTTGTTAATAAATCGATGTTATTCATGCATGAGTACTATTTTGTTTTGCTTTAATATTTGTGAGACAATTATATGGCTGGTTATCATAACTTTTGACCCATGTATGTTTGCATAAATTACTCGCGTACCCTTGTAGCGATAGTTTTATTACATTTGAAACCCTGTATGATGCGAACAATATTTACATGCATACACTTGACTTTGCAAATCCTTACATGTGTACGAACCCATGTTTTATGTGAGCCCTACTAAAGTATGGTAACCTTTTCATGCATGTTTTCCTTCAATTGCAAAGCCTATTTACTATTAAAACCACAAAGTATGAAAACCTAAGCATGCATGGTATCTTTTGCGAAACATGTTTGATGCAAAGTAGGTTTATATATGGACCTATTCTAAAGCTTGCGAACTTAGGTATCTTGTGAACTATAGTTACCTTGCGAAATCTTGTGTTATTAAGATAGGCGAACTTATGTGGTGTTTAGTCATATGAACTTAGGCATGAACCTTTCTTGGATTATTTGTTAAGCTTGCATGTTTACTTCTTTATGTATAATTTCCACTGTTGCTTTTTTATTTAACATATTATTGTTATTTGTAAGTGGTGTGTTGGAGGTTAGGTTGGGAGTTAATGGAGAGTCACTTCGGTGGCTAATGTGGCACATCGGATTCGGGTCGAATCATCTTGATCGGGTTTAGGGTGTTACACCTATTCCCACCCATATGTACTTGAGAGTAAATTGTTAAACGATTTCCTTCCGATCATTCTACCTGCCTTTAGTCGACCTTGACAATTTCACTAATGGTCTCGCCATCTCTAAGGAGCCTACCCTTCTTTTACTTATAGTATTTCTTCACTTTATTCCTATCATGGTTTTCGTTTCCAAACAACATGCCTTATTAAGGCGACCTTCTCGTTTTCTCGCCTAAAGGTCCTTATCTTAACCCCATATGACTAGCTCACCTTTCCCTCCATCAATATGACTAGCAAGATCTCACGCCACCTTATAGGATTAAATCCTGTTTAGCTTAAATAGTGACCATATTACTTTCTTGTTAATCCACCTTAGTCATTTTATCTTGCCCTTCACCGTAACACATATTCTTTCTACTGATCTAAGTGCCCGATTTCGGCCCTAATTAGAATAGTGGTTTCGGGACCACAAATTTGAGTTTCAAAAATATTTTAATATTATCTTCTATGTTTATTATGTGTGAATTTAATTGCATGAAATTTTCGTGCTTTAATTTTGTCGTTTCAGTGACCAATTAAAGAAAATAGCTTAATCACATAAAATGAAAACTTAGGGGTTAAATCTAAAGGTAACAAATTGTTGTTGTCTTTATAAAATGTAGGATTTATGATGTAAAAAGGCCAAAATATAGTTAGTGGGTGGCAAAGTACAAGTATAGCCTTATATAAATGTATATATATTTATATAAATGTTAATAAAGTAAACTAATTATTAATGTAATATATGTTTAATATATCAAAATTAAAGCATTATTTCTCCATCTTTTGGCCGAAACTAAGAAGAAAGAAGAATGTTTAACAGCTTTAACATATTCAGCACTTGCAAGCTTGATTAAGGTATGAATTTTGTTCGGTTTTTGATAATCTTTACGTTTTTGAGATCGTTGCTTTGAATACTTCAAAAACCATGTCTTAATTTTGTGAATTGTTGATGATTTTGAAATGTGCCATTGATTAATGTTTGAGTTTTATGATGTTAGTAGGTGAAATATGAAATATATGTGTTAGATTAACATGTTTTGTTTTTGAATTTTTGGTGAATTTGAGTAATTAGGGCTAAATTATGAAATTAATTTTTGAGGGACTAAAATGAAAAATAAATGAAATGCATGGACTTGTATGAATACAAGGAAGATTCGGCCTAACTATGTTGTTGTGAGATTTTGTGTATTTTGTGTTTTATGCAATAGGGACTAAATTGCAAAAAGTATAAAATATAAGAGGCAAAATGGAATTTTCCCATTTATGTGTTTTTGGATTTAATTGAATGATTTGATGAATAAAAGGGTTATATTTGAATATTTTTAGATCAAGAATCGAAGAAAACGGAATTAGATCGGGGGAAGTCAAAAGTAGTCGAGTAGTCAACTATGTCCGTCGATATCCGAGGTAAGTCGATAAGCATTTAAATTTGTTAAAATTCATGAATATATAATAGATATATAATAAATTGAATTATTGAATTGGTTAATTGTCTTGGCCAAATGTGTATGCTAGGATAGGGATTTTATTTCGAGTTCGATTCGATTGATAATCAATGTTTGAAGCCCGTACGAACCCTAGGAATAGATGGGATACTTATCATGACATAGGATTTTCGAAAAGTGTTTTCATGTAAGACCACGTCTGGGACATTGGCATCGATTTGTGTTTTCGTGTAAACCCTGTCTGGGATAGTGGCATCGATCTGTGATTACATGTAAGACCACGTCTGGGACGTTGGCATTGTACGAGCCTTGCAAGTATCTGCGTATCCTTTTAAATTCTGAACGGTTAAACGGGTAATGTTAAATGAAGACGGATATGTAATTAAATTATATGTGCAGGTATGTATTAGTTAAATGAATATATTAAGATAAGGTAAGTTATTTATTTGGAATTATATATAGTATGTGAATATAAATTTTGAATTATCATGTTTGTACATATATGTGTAATTCAGTTTTTAGTTGATAACTATGTTGCCAAAGGTGAAAGTTTTATATGCATTTATAAAAGGATATATTCGGTTTTATAATTGTATATGTGATCAAAGTATGACCATGTAATGTATGATATCTTTATATAGTAAATTATGTGCCTTTAATCTTTACTAGTTAAATATTGTTTATGCTTATGACTTACTAAGCTTTAAATAGCTTACTGTGTGTGTTTGTATTTATTTACCTTGTTTTATAGATTTTGAAGTCGTTACGAGCTTGGGAATCATCAGAAAAGCTTATCACACTATCGAGTAACTACGGTATCTTATAAGCTGAAATTTCTTTTGGAACTATGGCATGTATAGACTAGTTTTGGAGTTTGCTTAATTCGAAAATGTATGTATTAAAGCCATGCCAAAATGGCTTAATTTTCTTGTTTGTGTTTGGTTTTGGTTGAATTAAGACTTAAGCTTACTTTGGTCAAGGTTTAAATTTTATGTGGATGATATTTATATGGTGATATTTCATTAATGTGTTTCGGCAATTAAGTTGTTGAGGTAAGTAGGTTTGTTATATTTCTTTAGATAAGTAATGTTAAGATAATGTTTAGGTTATATATTATATATGTAAATGATAGGTACAGTATGTTTGAGTATAGTAATTAAGTAAGTATAGGTTAATAATTATAATTTAAAGTATGCTTGTAAATATTAGTGACTACTTACTTTCGACCTATTAATAGAGTAAATGAATGTTACTATGTTATAGTGTATTTCGGATTAAGACTTATGGCTTGGATATGAAACTGGAAATGGCATGTTTCAATTGTATAGGTTGATATAAAATAATGATTTAAGTGTATATGTATAGTAGGTTAAATGGGATGGCCTATAATAATGAGTATGATATGTGTTTTATAGCATAATACAAATATAATATGGATTGGTTGATACATATACAAAACTCGAATATGTAATGTGTAGCTTAGTATGGTAAAGAAATATGGACTTTGAAAATGGTATATTTGAGACCATATATCCGCAAGTTATAAAGGGAAAATATGCATGTTTTGATTAACTTAGAAGAACATGTGTATTATTGAACTATCAAACGTGGTATGAAATAGTGTAATATTCAGTGATATAATTAATGGAATATAATATGTTAAGTTGTTCGGTCTTAGTATATCATTAATTTATGCAGCATATATGTATTGAGTGCTTGTAACATGGTTTTTTTTACACATTAGCTATTTCGAATATGTAAGTAAATAATAGACATTGATATGCTTAAAATTTTAAAGCATGAATTGCATATGAATTTTTAAGTTGTGAAACAAGAAAGATAGTAAATGCCTATTTTGATTTGTGCTATGTCCAGTAAAACCCTGTAACCCTAATCTGGGGATGGATTCGGGTTAAAGGGTGTTACAACTAACCACTAAGGCATGAATCACTCGGTCACTATCATTGAGTGTCCATCTAGATTCATGAGTTCTCTCTCTTACCCTCTGGATCCCATGGAATCTAATCATTTGGTGGATAACCTTACACCAGTTTTCCCCCTTCAAAGAGGGATAGCCTCCACATACAAGTTTGCCACTTTGAGGTTTCCCCCTTTTTAGGGACTTCATGGATCATTTGGGTTCTGCCTAACCCCTCCATTCCTTATGGATTAATCGACGAAATCTCTATCAAGTACCATCTTGTAGGGTTTCCTGAACACTCTCGAAAAATCCTTAATGGCAAATCCTTATCCGCAGACCTTGGTT
This sequence comes from Gossypium hirsutum, assembly GCF_007990345.1. Classification (NCBI taxonomy): domain Eukaryota; kingdom Viridiplantae; phylum Streptophyta; class Magnoliopsida; order Malvales; family Malvaceae; genus Gossypium; species Gossypium hirsutum. The sequence goes on along the minus strand of NC_053438.1, from coordinate 26,995,129 downwards.
AAACCTTCATTCATAATCATCAATTGTGCTTCATTTCCCGTGTCTATTTCTAGCTGTGTTGCCATCCTTTTTGCCCATTGGGCTTCTATACTAACTATTCTAACGAAGTATTTCCACCTTCATCTCTCTTTCTATTAAATGGCAGATTCCCTAGACTCGTTGCATAATTGATGCTTTCTCATACTTCCATTTTCCTTCCAACCCCTTTTTCCTTGTTCATGGGTTGCCCCACAATTACTATTCTGATTGTTCCCCCGTGTTATTGTCCAAGTGAACCTTCTGATGCTGCCACAGCTAAGCCAAGGTCTTACGCTGTACGGTTACACATTTTTGGTCCTGGCAGACTCATTCGTTGCCCTAGCCGCACTATGGTCTTACCTCTTAAATCCTTGTATTTACCATCTCGATGAACAACCCTATGTTTGATGTCCCGTCAAACTATCTCATGTTTAATGTCCCGTCAGACTATCTTTGTTGCCGTAATGACTTTCAACTATGGTCTTACTCATTCTACTATCAATTTGTCTTTTGATACCACAGCATCTTTTAGCTATGGTCTTACTCAATGTAACCCCGTGTTTATCATTCCAGAGGACTATAGCAGTGGCTTTAGTCCAGCTATGGTCTTACACCTTATGTTTCATCGTGTTTATTTTCTTGGTAGAGTACTAGGATGGCATAGTCCAACTATGGTCTTACACCTTATGTTTCACCGTGTTTATTTTCTTGGTAGAGTACTAGGATGCCATAGTCCAACTATGGTTTTAGTCCTGTTTATGATGATGCCATAACGTCTTTCAGCTATGATCTTACTCATTTTAGGCTTATAGCCTTCGATTTGTTCCATGGCTTTGCCATGATCTTTACTCTTCACATTTCATTCCTTCCATTCCTCTATTTTACCATTCCTAACCTTGATGCTCGGACACTACAGTGTCCCTTCCATAAGGCCCGAAGCTTTGCTCGTCACGGTTTGCACTCAACAATATCGTATGGCGGTATCTAATAAAATTACTCTCTCTCCCTTTTTCCCTTTCCTAACTTCATCTACTCCGACATTATTCCCCTTTCACACTATCATCGTACATATGTATCTCATGTATTTTCGCAGACCAATTAACATGGATTATGCCAACTGAGTTAAAAAAGAGGACACTCTTATATTCATGCAGACTTTCAACATGATCATTATTCCAAGGTTGGAGTGCAGAAACTCACCTGATGCCTCTTCTCCTTATCCGCTTAGCTTTTCTTGATGCCAGAGCTTCCATTTCTCCGAGTAGCTAAGTAAGACAACCAAATCATGGGTTAAACTTGGTGTTTTCACTTTAAACCAGCTTACTGGATTCTCAAATTTTCATACTGGAACCTCATGATTATCGCTCCATACAGAGTTCCCTTTAACCGTCTCTTCTTTGAAGCAACCCATGAAGAAGATGAAGAAGAGAGGAAATTGAAACAAGATGGAGTTGAATCCTCCCCGGAAAGTTACTCCCCAACTATATATATAGCCCCTTGTGCGCGGCTTTCCACCTTATAACAACCATTCATCCATAATCATTTTTGTCCCCCACTAAGGGACCTGTTGGTTCTAATCCAACTGAACGAGGCTTAGTTTTTAACCAAACTTCATTTTATTCCTAAACTTTCCTGATTTTTCAATAGAGACCGCCAGCTTATGATCTTTTCCAACTTAACTTCTAAAAAATCCTAATTTTCGGGTTAAAAAGATTTCGAGTGTGACCACTTTCCCACCCTAAAAAAAATTCATCATTGAAATTTCCTTTCACGTTTGGCCTTAAAGGTGGACTTAGTAAATTTCTTCCTTATTTTTTCCATCTTATGGTTCATGGAAATGATTTCTTTTCACCTTTTCAGGAACTTTCAACCCGGTCCTCCTTTCATATCTCCACTTCTTACTCACTGCACCCAATTCGCGGATCTCTCTATACTTTAGAAAATATAGATACCGACTTATTGACGAGTATCTAACCATTTCGATGTTAGACTTATCCTAGTTCATAACTCCCTTTAAAACCAAAATTTTGCAAATGCCTTGTAATGAACACCACCTATTCGATGCCTCCTTATCTTAAATTTTGTTGAAAAATCCCGGGATCCCTATATTTTCTTATATAGTACCCCTGCCCATCTAACGGATCAATTCCCTTTGTCATAAGGCAACTAGATTTGCCCCCCAAAACCTTTTCATTTCTACTGGGCAGAATACCAGAGCTACCACTCTGATTCTAGAGTCCTAATCCAATAGTAACAATGGCTTGTCTACCTTTTTAGAAAGCGCTATCATTCAATAGACCCGTGACTAGTCCTACTTTCATAAGGGTCAAACTCTAATGGGTAACAGTTGGCATATATTCTCGTTTTGGGAATCTTAAAGATTTCTTCCTTTTTCCAATACCACAGGTGGCTTCCTTGCATTAATGAGTTTGAAGGGTTCCTTAGTACCCCATTAAATTTTCAATATTTTCAACTCTCTCCTCTAGTTATAAATGAACCAAATCGTTAAAGGAATTTCCACAATTTCTCATTTCTTGCCGATCATTTTGCCCTATGTTTCTCGCCTACATTTTCCTTTTCCTTCTTTCTTTTCCTTATCTAATTTCATTTCCAGAGTGTAGTTATCTTGCGACTCCAATGTTAAAATTTCGAAAATAATCCCTGTACTTCTTGCCTCATGACCACGTTCACACGTGTGCATAAAAAATGATTTTATTAAACAATTTTAAAGCATAGTTTTATTGCAAGTGTACAGGTCAATTGTAATATTTGTAGTGTTACAATGGGGCACCAAAGTATTCGAAGGATTGAACCCAAATGATATGGCGATTGAGTGATAAATAGCATACACTATAGAGTCTAATCGACTACTGATAAGATTTTATACTACGACAAATCATAATCAGAAAATTTTGCAAGAAAATTAAATATGCTAATCTATGGTTTAAGTCGCAACGAGTACAAAACTAAGAAATTAACCAATAAATGACTAACAGTGGTTGGTTGATTTCGATGTGGTTCGCCAGTCCTCGAACAAGAGACTTAAATCACTTAAATTACTAAGTGGCTCCATTTTATCTTTCAATCTCAATTTTAATGACTTAGATGAATTAATGTGATCTATCTATTGATCTCATCGGTTAATCCGGGAATAATGAATGGGTGCGCAACAAGATTACCTCTTGGTCTCACTTGCCTGGATATTCCCTTAGGAGCGTCACTTCCTAAGTTTTTAGGTCTATTCAATTTAGTCCAATTTATTATGATTTAATGTTTTGTTCAAAAATCAACTTACCCACATCTCCATGAACCAACCCCCTTTTAGGTTTAGCTACTCATACCGAAAATAAAGAGAATGAACATGGAAATGAAAAGCAAAGAAACCATTAAAGTAAAGCTTAAGAAAAATATAAAAGTTTGGATTTTTATGCAAGAAAACTTAAAGAAAATGAAACTAAAGTCATTCAACAAGAAAATCTAAAGCATTAAACATAAAATGAACAAATTTTAGCTGATTAAAAGTAAAAGAAACTAAAATACATTAAACTAAAGTTAGAAATGTTTGACAACCAAGGTACAGGGGCTGGAAGTGTAACGCCCTTTACTAGACTCAAACCATTGGGTCCAAATCTTTGGTGTTACATCACAATACTTAACAAATTTTTAAAAAAACTTTCTTGAACTCTTGACTTAAAATTTTTTTCTTATTATTTTGTCTAAAATTTCTTTATTTAAGAAGCAAAGAAGTAATTAAAATAGTATAATACATGACACTTATCATAATTCATTACAACACAAAAAATTGTTAAAGACCAACTCTTTAAGGTGAGGGTCTACTATACACCATTCTCCAAAGTTGTCCACTTTATGCATAATGACCATTTCGCCACATAAACCTGAAACATAAACATGATGTTTGTAAGTTTTATGCATAATGACCCACTCATATAACGACACCTGAAACATAAACATGATGTTTGTAAGTTTTACAAACTTAGTGAGTTTAAATATAAAATACCTTTAAACTATTCTTTTTGAAGTTTTCATCCTTATTATTTGAATTACCCATTTCTGCCTTTGGCGGATACCTTTTCATCGTTAAATAAATATACATACTTATACGCCTCTTGCCGTTCTTTACTTACTTTTTTCACTTACTATACGACTAATTCCAACACTTACCGGACGTACTATAACACCACTAACCCGTATCCGTCGCCAAAATAGGGTTACGGAGCACTACCATTAAAACTTAACTTAAATCATTCATTTCTAAACATTTCATAAATCATATTATAGTCAATTTAAAGACATGCATATCGTCCCTTATTTGGGCCCTCAAGGCCTAAGAAACACTTTAAAAACAATTCGGGACTAAATCGGAAACATATGAAACCTTAAGGAAAAAGTTGGAAAAATTCACACTGTAGGGGTCACACGGCTGAGACACACGCCCATGTCTCATGCCGTGTGGTCATTCAAAGTAGGGACACACGGTTGTGTCCCAGCCCGTGTTCATGCCCATGTAACTCATTGACTTGAGTCACACGGCCAAGCCACATGCCCGTGTGCCAGGCCGTGTAACACTCAAAATGCAACCTTTAAAACCTTTAGGGGACACATGGTCGTGCCACATGGCCATGCGTCACACACAGTTGAGACACACACCCCTGTCTTAGGCCGTGTAGACAAGAAATAGGCCAAATTCAAGTACACAGCTGCAAGCCATTTGCATATTCAATCAAATCTTAAAACATGCATAATAAGACCAATTCAAAAGGTCATTTATCCATGCAACTAATATGCCAAAAAGCACATCAAACACAATGTATCAAATATACCTAAACATGTGCATATTTAACCATTCATCAACTAACTTATTTTCCATACCAAATCATATTACAATTGACACATTTCAACCATACCATATTAGATTCACGCCATGTCAAAGTACTATTACCATTTGGACCATTTCTCACATGCATCAAAACCATATAAATGACACAAATCTAGCCATTTCCAAATGGTACCAACAACCAACATATATGCATACCATATTTCAATCATGCACATATATTCAAAACCTTTCCAAATCATACTATAACTTGACAATGTTGAGGTCAATTCATTACCTACTATTTTGGCCCCTCAAACATGCATTAACACATTGTCAAAATGACACACATCAATAAGGCATCAAAAGTACTAAGGTTACATCAACCAAAATGACATATACATGCCAAACTCATCAACTATTATAAACCACAAGTCCACCTATACATGCCATTATAACCTTGCTCAAGACATCAAAATCTACCAATTTAATCTCTATATAGTGTGATAGGTCTCTTACAAGCTTCCAAATTGATCGAGCTTCCTATAATTTGAAGGATTCCCTTGGCACAGACCAAAGATTGGTCGGCTAATTGCAAGCTGACTGTCATTTTCTTAAGGTCCCCCAAACCTAACCTTCTATTAATAGACAATGGCATGAGGTTAATGCTTGCCCCTAAATCACATAGGGCTTTACAGAAACTAACTCCTCATATCTTTATTGGGATGGTGAAGCTACCGGGATCCTTAAGCTTGGGAGGAACTCTTCTAGACACTACCGTGCTGCAATCTTCATTAAGAGTTATTTGCTCTGCTCTCCTTTTTTTCTTCCTACGAGGCATGAAATCCCTAAAGAGCTTGGCATATTTAGGTATTTTCTAAATGAGCTATAACAAGGGGAGGTTCACATTCAAGGCCTTAAATATATTGAGGAATTGCAAGAATTCCTCACTCTCTTTCTTCTTCTTCTTCTCAAAATGTGAAGGAAATGGTATAGGCTTTAGGCTTGGTGGTGGTCGTGGTGGTAAAACGATTTTATCCTCTGGTTTAACTTGTGTAAGCTCACTCTCAGGTCCTTCCTTCTCTCCCTCCCTATCTCCAGCACTAGAAGTGCTAGTTCTCTCATTCTTCCCACTAACTTCCGTTTCCCACAATTTGGTCGGATAGGTTCCTTAACCATAGCCTCGGATCTAAGGGTGACTACCTTGTCATGCTCTTTTCCTTCCCTCTTTGGACTAGGTTTGGTATTATGGGTATGCTAAAGGCTAAGTTATTTGCAACAATTGCAAGACTTGGTCTAATTGACCACAAATTTGATGCACATTGGCTTGCAGTACATGCGAGCCTTCCTCTACCTTACTTATCCTAATCAACAATGGAAGGACACTACTATATGTTGGTTTTCTCTCTTGATGTAGGGGTGCCCTAAAAAGTAACGAAGGTTGATACGGTGCATTGGGTTTTAGATGATCAAGGTTTTGGTTCCTTGATTGGGGGGTCCCCCTTGGTTTCGTCCTCACCTAAGGTTAGGATGGTCACGCCATCTCAGATTATAGGTGTTGGAGTAAGGGTTATATCCTTTATTCCCCACATAGTTAACCTCCATATGGTAGCTCTAATTAGCATTCCCCTACATGGCACTTTCACTATCGTGTCATGCATTAGTATGACTAGAAAGTTTTCACGCCACCCTGGATGATTAAATCCTACTTAACTTAAATAGCAACCGAATTACTGTTGAAAAATCGAGCTTAGAAAATTCAGTGGAAAATAAATTTAGGAAAAAACCAGAGTTTTAAAAAGAATTATCAAAACACTTAATTAAAATTGTATCTTTTTTATTCGACTAGGATGAACACTTCGACCGAGTAGTCTTCTTCGCTATCCTCAAGCTCATGTCTACCGAGTGTGGGCTCACTTCAAATTAGAAAATTTTTAACAAAAAATTACTAGTGGGGTAATTTCACAATTTCTCTGAATTTTTGGGCGAAGTTGTAAATAAGAAAAATATCTCTAGAAATTTTTTGAAATAATTTCTTCAGAGAATCTTCTCAATACAACTTTCTCTTGAATTCAAGTGTGTGCAAATAATGACTCACGACTCTCTTTATATAGAGAGAGTTTAGAGATTTCAACTATGATTAAACTTAATCACTTTAATATTAAATTTAATATAATATTTATCTTAATAAATCTGTACTTGAAAAATATTAGATTAAATTTAATATTAAATATTATTAAATTAATAGAATATTTATCTACAAGATAAATATTAAATTAAATTTAATATTAAATTAATTAAAATAATATTATTTTTAGAATAGTTAATATGTAATGAAATTCTCCGGTAGAGTCCTAGTAGGAGTGGAATTCTTCAACCGCTCAACCACCGAAGACCCATCAATGCCGACCGTTTGACGGTCACCAGAATGCCATCGTCGCAGTCGCCGACACCCCAAGCTGGTTTGATTCTTACTGGTTCGGTCTAGGCCAGTGACGGTCTGACTGGTCCAATCCAACCATTGGTTTGATCGACAGCCTGATTTCACATGCCAGGCCTGGTTTGACGAGTTTTTTGGTCTTGGTCTCGGTTTTGGGCTCCTTAGCCCAATTTACAATCTCGAGTCCAATTTTCAAGTTCAAATACCCATTAGGCCAATTTTCTGACTTGAAAATTAATTTCCAAAAATAAAGTATTAATTTTACTTAATTTGATTAATTTATTTTTATTTGATCAAAATTAATTTTCCCAAAAATTACTTCGATTTTTCGAATTAATTTTTCAAAAAAATTCTTTAATCAAATTCTCTAGTTGAATAATTCTTGCGATCACCCAATTTAATTCCACATTAAATAAATTGACTCAATTAAATTATTTTCAAAGTCGTAGAATTTTCTTCTAATTTAAAAACAGCCCGATTGAATTTTTGTTGAGCTAGCAGGGGGACCAATCGGACATAACAATCAGGCTCTAGTAATTGCAATTATGTCCAGAAATATTATTTCGGTAATTCGCAATTACTTATTCATAGAGACTGTCCACAAGAAGTACCATGATTGAAAACTCATTATTATATACTCTTTATGAAAGCAATTCATTTAATTGTTCTGTTCAATGAACTTGCCATGTGTGTGTTACCCTCATATGATATCCTAGATTCCTTTGAGTTAAATCTATTCACTCAATACAATCCTATTTTATCCGATTGTCACCATTGTGTCTTCTTAGCGATTAATATGATCGTTGTCAACAAATGACTGTGATAAATTGCTTGTTTGAGAACAAACAACACGTGGCCACGTTTCATATTTATCAATCCACACAATGCCAATGAGAGGATATCATTAACTCTTTAATTGAGCTATGAATTCCACTATTGCTAGTAAAATCATGACATACACAAGTCATGTACCCAATATACGGGCTATCTACTCGATCATCTTTAGAGCAGAATCCTCCACTTATATCAAAGCATATGAGTTACATACGCATGGTCAGTGGCTAACTCAAGATTTAGGTAAATCACACCACGAATGTCAGAAGTGAATTAATTCACAAACGAATTCATAATTAATTCATCTTTGGTTAGTCCAATGTATCATTTTGTCAATGAATACATATATGTCTCTACCCATGTAATCAACTACTTTAATGGCCAAGACTAGCCATCTCCTCAATTGGAATTGTTGACGACATAATAATCATTCTCAGTATTTGTATCAAATGCTCAATTTGATTATTCTACGGGATTACGGACTCATTTAGGTTATCTACTGAAGTAATTTATCTTTTTCGCAGTGGAAATGTTCTTACAGTGCCACTTATCATTAGTTTGAGCTTAGAAAATCAATGAAATAATATTTTCTTGTCACAATTTTGCTATGCATGCAAAATATGAAAGACATAAATACAAAAGACATAACAGGAAATGTGAAATTTATTTATTCATCGTTCAAATACATATAAAAAATTACATGTTTACTACAATATGGGTACATTTCCCAACAATTACTTTCTTGCTAATCACCTTAATAGTTTTATCTTACCCTTCAAGGAAGCACATCTTCTTGCTACTAACCACTAAGGCCTAAACTATTCAGTCAGTGTCATTGAGTGTCCATTTAGATTCACGAGTTCTCAAACTCACCCTTTGGTTCTCTTGGAATCTAATCATTTGGCATATAACCTTACACCAGTTCTTCCCCCTTAGAGAGGAATAGTCTTGATAGACATGTTTGCCATTTTGAGGTTTTCCCCTTTTTGGGCTCTCCCTATATCATTTGGGTTCTGGCTAACCCTTCTATTCCTTATCGATTAATCGATGTACTCTCAATCAATTACCAGTTTGTTGCGTTTCCTAAGCACTCTAAGAAAATCTTTAATGGCAGATCTATAACCTCCCAAACTCGACCTAGACGTTATAGTTAAAGTGAGAAGGCTACATTAGCCACCGAAATGGCTAAGCTAACTTACGTTACTTTTGAAGACCTTAAATAAACTCATTTTAGAGAAAAATTGTAGTTTTACTTTTATGTTAGTTTAAAACATTCATTTATTAGAACAATTGTACTTAAGATTCATTTTATTGTTGATAGTTTTATTTTAGGAAAAAAAACCATTTGCTTGTTGCTCTTCTTTATAAAAATTCCATGTTAAACTAATGTAATAGAAAAACAAATCATTTTTCAAGTCATTTTGGAAATCTAATTGCCTTATGGATTTATTTTTCAAAAGCAGTTCCTTTGAAATGCATCAGAAATTAGGTAACAATGTCAAATTTTACTTAATCCCAATATCATGCATTTTTCGGTTATTATGCATGAGTAATCCATGCATGTAAAAATCCTTAAATGAAAAGTTACCAAGCCACAGATCAGAAATAATAAAATTTTACAAACTAAAACCAATAGAGATTGATTAATACTTATTAAAAATAGTCTGAGGTCCAAGGTGATTTCTCTATATGCCGGGTCTGGTCCTAATTTCAAAGTTTACCTGAAAAGTTAAATACTATGTGGGTTGAGCTTATGAAAGCTCAGTGTGAGTCAAATAGTTATTTAAATAGACATAAATATCAAATATATTGAAACATGTTAGCATTATCAGAAGAACACAAAACCATCATTAGAATTTCATATCATTACATAGCCACTATCAAATTGATGTCAAATGGTGTATAAGCATAGGTCATCATTCACTCGAGTAACAATCATTAATTTTGATACCATTCAATACAACACAATGCAATATGTATCATTAATCAACAACATTCGAGTATGCTGTGAGCATGATAAAATGAAAAAAAGTTCGTATCCAAATCATCCTCTACACACCACGAGTTCCCTAGAACCTGCCTGTCAAACTCCAACGAATGCAAGTAAAGCTCGATGTGGGAAAACCACTGAATAACAATAATGCAGTAAAACTGCTGAATAACAAATAATGCAATATAATCACAAATCCCTTTGGTACTTCGAATGTAGTGCATTGAATACAAAAAAAAATGTCAACTTAATATGTCTCCGGTACTCCACGAAGCTCCTTCATCAACCACAAAATATCCTATCCCAATGCACATGCAATATGTCATACAATCTCATTCGAAGTCATAATTTAATACTTTTCACATTTAATTGACATGTTCAACATGCCTTCAATAATCAGATACTTTTAGTGAATGGAATTAATGTCCAAACTTTCAAATTACCATTAAGGTGGTATTATTCAACTTTACACAATTTCACATACTTTTATGATTTTTCCAATATGCATGTATATCAACCTTTTCAATATAACATATCAAATTTTCCATGCAATTATATCATACATAACCTCATATTTCAGCAAATCATGCTATATATACAACCAATCTCATACCAAATAACATAATCACGTATCACAACATCAATCACATAATCACACTGTCAAACTAGCAACTTTGCTAACATATCAATCTTTTAGGGCTCGAAGTGTATCTCGCTCAGTCACTTACAATATTAATTATTTGGCTATTAAGTCAATCCAATTAGAAAGCTAATTCATCAAATATAACATGATAATTATCAATTTCAAACAAGCTTATGAGTTTAGGACTCACACCTTATCTTTCACTTTTTTCGCAACATACTAGTGAATTTTTCGATTTTCCTTAATATGCCTTAAAACGAACCTAAGTAAAAAATCAGTATAAATTCCATCAATTCATCTATTAAACAGCCCTTAAACACATACTTATGGGTTCAAACCAATCGCAAGTTACTACTATTTTACGAATTCAAACTAGTTAGATTTCTTACACTGTTTTGATGCGAATTGCACGCGCGAACGTCTTTTGGCTTGACGGTTGATTTAGGGTGTTTGGGCCAGCACCTAAGAAATTTACATATTGGTAAATAATTATCAAATATTGATTAAAACCATTCATTTAATCAATGTATAATCTTTACCCAATAACTATGTCGAAACAACAAATTAGTTTGCATTTAATCACACTTACACTTCCCAATTTGAGAAATCCGAATGACCAATTGATCAAGAACATTTTTCCCTAATTGATATGTAATTAAAGGCTAATTAGGAGGTTTCAAGAACACAAATTAAGGCTGGAAATAAATGGGCAAGAATTTAGAAACAAAACAACCCCCTTTCTTGCACCTAGGCACACGCACCACCACCCATGGTGGCCAAAATTGGGGCTGATTTAAAAACAATTTAGAGATCCATTTAAAAGCTGGAAAAATAACTTTAAAATATTTAAAATTCCCCCAAATTCTATATCTATAAATTTAGGGCTTTTAATTGGCAATATCAATCAAGAAATTGAAGAAAGAAGAGATCTTACACAAGCTAGTTGAGAGAACCGACAATGACACTTTCTTGGCAATGTTTGGGATCGATCTTGAAGGTCAAGATTTCAAATTTAGGGCTGATTTAGTTAAGGATAAATGGCAGATAAGTAATGGAGAAGATGATGCTCAATATTGGTGACAAAAGAAAGAAAATCAATAGTGAATGGTGGTGGTAGGGGCAACGACAACAATGGTGGGAGAAGGGAAAAAGAAAAAAAATAAAAATCAAGATAGTGATAGGAGAGGAACGGCTAGGGTGAGTAAAAATAAAATAAAAGCTGATTATTTTATGGAAAATTAGCATTTATACCTAGGGTTACAAGGGCATGGACGACACACACAATAAAAACAAGGGATTTTGTAAAAATTAATTATTTTGCATGTGAAAGGGTTCGAACTTGGGACCTTAATTTAATTTACATGCTTTTACATTTATCAATTAACCACTAGGTGATTTCCTTATTTTTGAAATATTTTTTCAATATTTATTTTATAAACAAGGCGTCACATACTAGGGTTTGAGGCAAAATTTTAACACCTCAAGGCCCACGGGTCAACCGACGGACCCGTATTTTGGCCAGTTGATTAAGTTAGATCAGAAAGGAATTATGTAAGCTAAGTTTAATTTGTGAAATTTAACTGATTTTGTTTTTTCCCTTTCACCTTGGACGAACTGTTTCATGGTGATCTGCCTTTTTGTGGATTCTCGTTCTATTTTGGTGAGTTCTTCCGCTGGCGGACACGTTTGTGGCGAGCCCTTTTGTGGCTGAATTTTTCGTTTGTTGTGCTTGATTAGTGGATTTGACTATGCAAGTATTCTGATTGGTAGCTGGTCAAAAGTGTTATTTTGTTTGTGTTATATTTCCTATATATTTATTGTGGAGGAGAGAGATGAAGAGTCAATCTCTTTTTTTCATTTTTCATTTTTCCTTTTTCTTTCCATCTGAGGATAGAGGTGTTAACATGTGTGCATATGGAAAGAACTATGTGTGGGCTGAAGCTTACTAGGAAGATTTTCCAAGTGAGTTCTCTTATCCTTTTCTTGATGAGTTAAGAAACTATTTTAAAGATGTTCCATGTCCAAGAAAAAGGTTTGATTGTGTTTGTGTGCTAATAGGGTTATGTGTAGCCATTCTTCACGATTTAATCGTATCAACTGATGGTATGGGTTACCATCTCAAGTAATTGTTTGTCCGAGTGTTGTTGTTTTGCTCATGTAATTGCGTGTGCATTACATGATGAGCATGATCGTGTTAACTAATAAAAGAATAAAGGTTGAATATGCATGAATGATTGAATGAACACTCATTCCTTAGAGCACAAGCTTCGTATCCGGATTGGTGGAAGTGGGGGTTGTGGAGGTAAATCGTTGATGTGTCAATGTGATGGGAAAAATGTATGGAGAATATGAAATGATATGATTTTTACCTTCAGTAGGGCATGCAACTACAAATCGTGATTGGTGAATGCCTTAACATTGCGAGAAAGCACTTAGGTGTTCTAATTAACAAGAAAGATTTGTGAAGGTTCGGTTGGATAAATGAAATACTAGCTCTATAGAGTAATAACGTATCGTGGCTCTTCAGATCATATTGTGGATCAGAAGCTAACTCAAGGAAAGATGTCCAATCTTCTGTAAGTGTTTTGCTTGTAAATTGTTCTCAAATGCATAAAAAAGGTCAGTAACGATTTTATTGAAATGGTATGTGGCTTGCGAATAGTATCCACTATAAGGTTCCTTTAAGTGGTAACATGTACCTAATTATGAAATGTACTTAGGCATGCTTGTAATTATCTGTGAATTGTATTTCTAATGCAGGAGCGTAATGTATTATCAATATATGGGCTAGTGTGCCAACTGTCTCTATGGTCTTCTATGAGCATACAGAAAAGGAAGTGTTAGTGACTACATAAGATAGTTATGTGTGAGTGGTTCAGATAAGATGGTAGCGGACGAACTATTCTTAGATGAGATAGTATCTGTCTGCGAAGTGTATGATTGAAGAATTCGCCATTGAACAAGTATCTGTTATGACTAGGATCTGCATGAAAGTTAACTCACCAAGTAAATTGTTGCGTGGGATGAGCTATATTCGTAGGTGAACCGATTTTAGTGAAAGCTAGGTTTTTGTGCAGTCTGAAGGATTATGCAAATTGAAGGAACGCGCAATGCTTTGGCAGGGATTTTGATAACTAGTTCTCCTAAGTGCAGATAAGCATTAGTTATTCTATATCCTCCAATGTAGTTTGAGTGCGGGCTTGATAGATGATGTTTGACAAGCCTTACTGTAGGCTTATTTTGTAACTTATCTACCTTGATGATCTATACTGTTCGTGATTTGGGAAACCTTGGGCTAAAAGAATTTTGTTTTTGTGTGGAACTCACTAAGTTAATTTTGAACTTCCTCCGTTTCCTCTTTTATTTTCAGGTGTTTTAGGTCTTTTATGTTCATGAAGGGACTTAGCCAGATTTTCACTGTATTTGTTAGCTTTGCTTTGTTTTTCCTGTAACATGTACTGGTAAAGAATTAGGAGGATGAATGTGGAACCGGATCGTAAAGTTTGTTCAAGACGTGGATTTGACTTAGGACTTTAGACATTCAGAAAGATACTTGGATTTTGACACAACCTGAAACGCAATCAAATCCAAGTCAGACAAAACAATTAAGATAAATAACTAACATAATTAAAATAGAATAATAAGTCTATAATTAGAACAATAAGGAAGAAAATAAAGAAGGTAGATGGAAAGATAGAACATGGTATGTAGAAGTCCTAAGAAGCCTTGGAAACACGAAAAATCCACAACCTCCTTCAAGCGACTCTAATTTCCCCTCCAAGAAAGAAAACTTGGCAGTAAAAAGTTTAAAGATGATCCCCACAATCTGAATTTTTTTTAAAACTCTTGTAAAAGAAACTCAAGAGAAACTCTTGAAAAGAAAAACTCAAAAAGAATTCATTAACTCAAAAGAGAAGTTGAATAATAATCAATTCTTTGATTTGTGTACAATGCAAATGCCTATATATAAGCTAGCTAAATAAATTTAAATAAAACTCTTAAGTATACTTGAATTCTAATTAATTTAAGCAAGAAGTAGTTTTAAACTAAACTTTCTTGTTGACATAAAACTCCTAAATAACATAAACTACTTAATACTTATTAAAAATTCAGAATAATAAAATAATAAAATAATAAGAACTGATAAATACAATATTGGGCTCACATATAATAAAAATTAAGCTTAAAACGCAAACCCAATATGATTTAAACTTGAATTAAAAGCCTAAAACTCGTAATTTTTGTCATAATCCCGTCCAGAAATTTTGCTCGCGCAGTCTTCACTAAAACGGTCATAATTTGAGCTCCCAAACTCAAAATCGAGTGATTCAAAGTGCGTTTCAAAGATAAGAGATAGATATTCGAACGCCATGAAGGCATCTCAACCTAGAAATTCCAGGATCCCATCCAAAAAGTCATCATAAGTTTACTGGTTTCTCAAGCTTGAAAATTGACAACTCCAGTGAATGAAATTTAATAAATTTCACCCCATCCATACATGTATCATGTACATATCAGACAACTCTTAGATTTGTTCCTTTCATGTTTAAATTTGGTTATTACCGAACTTATTTGATTCACACCCTTATGTTTTGTAAGATAGATGTATTCTAGTGTCACGCCATATTTCAAATTATATTGCGAATGACTCTTGCATTTATATTTTATTTCGCTGAAAGACAAAGTAAAGTTTAATATATGTATTCGCCAAATATCAATAGAATTGTTTGTCATTTTCTCCTCTTTTATTACCTAAAATGTCGAGAACTTCAAAATTCATTTTTGAAAAAGTCATTGCAAACTATTTTCGTTTCATTTGATTATAATTCGAATTCATTGCTCGTCTAGCGTTCTTTGAGGCTTTTGGCTGCTACCCCTTTTTAGTAAAAATTATTATATAAAATCTTATAAGTACTATTTTTGCGAGTTCATTTGTCTTTTCAATAACACCACAATTCGTCAACGAACCCATCGGACTTGGGTTGTTACAAAAATTAACTGAAATAGCATTAAATTAGAGATAAAAATATCATTACAAACAAAATTAAAGTACTAAACATGCAAATAGTTCTAAGCTATATTATGATATACTTTATTATATTTTACAATTTAATTTAATAATGGTTAAACTAAATTTGGAGTTAATTAATTTTTTATATTTTTAATTGAGAATCATAGAATAGAAAAAAGATTATAAAAATAAATTAGTAAAATAAAATAATATGTTGGGTGGCATTGGCCATTAAATAGGATGTGACTAAGGCACTAAGAAGTAGTCCAATTTAAGGGAAGCTCCACACCCCAAAATTATCACAGTGGGAATCCGCATACAATTGCATGTTAGACTGATGTCCAGATTTTACAACTTTTGCTTTTGTCTGTTTTAGAGATCAAAATTAGATAGAGCGGTTAATGGCAATGGCACTCTTTTCAATCCTTTTTTTCAAAATCTGAAAAACCGCTCTTGCGGCACTCTCCTCTATAACCCTCCGAAGCTTACGGCTGTCTGGCACGATCATCAAGGGAAGATCATTACATATCACAGCATTCATTCAATTCAAAGGCGTTCTTTCGCTATATAAAAACAATAGTGGTTGCCTCCCGACTTTGAACATGTTTAGTTGCAGTCATGGTTCATAAAATAAGTCTAAATATGTTCTTAAGCCTCATTCTTATTTTTGTTCTGGTCGTCCTGAGCGATGCAGCTCGCCCTCGTCAGCTCGGAAATGAAAATGGGATAATGTCAAAGGAGAAGGTGGCTCTGGGAAAGGAAGAGGAAGCTAAAAGCAACTTTAGGGAGATGAAAAACTTGCCACCTTTTCCCTTTCCTTTTCCGGACATGCCATTAGTACCACCACTTCAATTTCCGCCATTTCCATTTCCACTTCCACCACCCTTCGAGGTTCCAAGCGTTCCCAGTTTTCCTTTAGCTCCTCTCACTTTTCCTCCCATCCCATACTTTTCACCCCCTCCTCTTCCTCTTCATCCATAGTTACGTAATTAAGCTTCCAAAACTTTCTAGCTAAAAAACTAGTTATCCCAGCTACTTAGTTTATGACGTTTTACAATGTATCTCTAATATTTAATCGAGTGTTTTGCTACTTCAGCTGTTTAGTGTTGTAACCGTTCCTTGCCGCTGTAATTTATTAACTAATAAAGGGTTTGTCATGCAAAATGACATGAATCAAATTAGTGTAACTTTATTCTTTTTTTAATTTTACGAGATAGAGATCGAGACAGAATCAGGCATTGATTTCACTGAAAAGAGGAAGATTCAGTGTCTTGCATGTTAATGTGCGGTTAAAATATTCCACAGTTTTTATACTCTTTCATAAACTCTTCAATTTAGTTTCCAACTTCAAAATTTTGGTCAACTTTTAATACTGTTAATTCAGATTAATTCTGTGTGATTATTTTTTTATTTAAAACGTCACATTAATAAATTTTTTTAAAAATTGACTAGATTATTTTTTATTTAAAATGTTACATTAGTAACTTTTTATAAAAAATTGAAAGTTTTAACCATAATCTATTTATTAATGAAATCAGAAATTTAAAATAAAAAAAATTAAGTTTTTGAGAAGTACATAAACTTGGCATATATTTTGACTTAACGTGCTTGCTTGTTAATTCCATCGTTGGCCAAGAAAATGGCATATAACGGAAACTTTTCTTTTCAGAGTACATACTATTTGTAATCAAATTTTGTAACTGGACTCCATGGTCCATGTTTTCGCATATTATTGTAACACTATTAAAATTTTCTTAATAATTTTTAGATATTATCGCTGAATTTAAGTTTTTTTTTTAAATTTTATGACAAGTTTGTCATTGTTAGTTTTAAATTTTATTAGTTTCTTATGTCACAATTAATTATTTTAAATTAAGAATAATTAAAATATTTATAATAAGATAGTACTTATCAAGTTAAGTTTTAATTTAATTGTAAGTGGCAATTTCTTTAATCTATCATAATTAAATATATAATTAATGTTGTTATTTATAATTAATATTCTAATAATTTTTTGAATTCAATACTCTATCATAAAAAATTGTAAATATATAATTGATATGAATTTATCTATTAATTTTATAGTTTAAATGAGGATACTAGATCCATCAATCAGGTCAAAACGTATATCAATTAAGTTAAAACGTATAACGAATTTGAAACTTCATTTTTGTAAATTGAGTTTGTAAATATAAAATAAAAATATTTATAAAATTATTAAAAATATATATTAAAATTTAATTAAATAATTTAATCAAAAAAATAGTTAACTAAAACTCAAAACTAAATTAAAAAATTCAATTACTATCGAATTTTAATTAATAAAAGCCTAAGGACTCACATAAAGGCCTAAATGATTAATAAACTTTGTTTTTCATTCGGTTGGTGGATGAAAATGATTATGCCATTTACTTGAATTAATAATTAAAATAATATAATAAAATTTTAATTAGCCTAATTAATTAAGATTAGTAAAGGTTAACTATAATATATAGGCTAAATCAAGTGGAAAGAAATAGAAAACTAATTCTCATCCTCTTTCACCGTAGCCATTAAAGGAAATAGAAAGAAAATTCAAGTTTAATTGTTAACTTTGTTACATTAGGAATTAAATTGAATAAATGTAAAATTTATCATAAAATTATGTTAGATATAGAAAATAAAGTCCATAATGAGAATATGTGAAATCATATTTTAATCTGAAGCTAGGAATTGGTAGTTATGCTTGTCCCGAGTTTAGGGATTATATTGAATAAAATGTAAAATATGTTTGACTTTATGTTGGATGTGAATTGGATGGAATTGATAATTTCTTATTTGTTGTATGATCGTACGTAGCTAATGACGACACTGAGCTATCGAGAGGGAAAGGAAAAGCAAGAGTCGTCGACGAGTGATATGAGATTTTTGGTTCGTACTTTTATGATTTGGGATAGAAATATTTCTTTGCATATACTTGTTTATTGAATGATTAATCATCGAGGTAAGTATATCATTGTCGTATGAATTGATTTTTTATTATTTTATTGAATATCGTGATAATAGAATAGATTGAATAAAATGGAAAGTAAATGCGAATTTATGAAACATGGTTTGTAATATCTAAATGGATTGTATCATGTTATATGGTATGAGTTAATTGGGGGTTGGTGATGGTTTGAGATGTGATTCTGAAATTGAATGTTAAATTATATATATACATATATGAATTGGATTAAATTGAAATGAAATGAGATAAATGGTTGTCATGTGATAGAATAGTGTACAAGGTACAAAAATGCAAATGTTATCTAACACAAGGTATGATAGGTGAATAAGAAT
This sequence comes from Gossypium hirsutum, assembly GCF_007990345.1. Lineage (NCBI taxonomy): Eukaryota > Viridiplantae > Streptophyta > Magnoliopsida > Malvales > Malvaceae > Gossypium > Gossypium hirsutum. The sequence goes on along the minus strand of NC_053438.1, from coordinate 26,976,038 downwards.
GATTATAGGTATGATAATGCATATATGTATAAATGTTGCCCGTGTGAACTTAGTAAAAGGCTAGGATATGATTGGTATATCAATAGGGTCATATGCGCACTTGTACTATGATTATTATAGATTATAATAAGATCTAGTTTTTGTTGCAGATTCTTGGGGTAATACAACGAGATCTAGCCTTGTTGCAGATTCTCAAGGGTAATATAATGAGATCTAGCCTTGTTGCAGGTTCTCAGGCAATATAATGAGATCCAACCCTTGTCGTGGATTCTCAGGTAATATAAAACATAGGTTTAGCATAGATGGGTAACTTGATGTAATTTCAACTTGGATGAGCAACTTAGTTCACATGTGTATCTGAGTCTGTTTTACTAAAGTTCCTTCGAGTGAAACATTATAAATGAAATTGGAAACTTAGAAATGGAAAGAAATAGATTAATAATAGAATATGGTAATGAAATAAATTTGTAACACCCACTAATTCAGTGGTTTGACCGACTAACAATGGTGTTACAAAAGAGTTGGGAACAAAACACAGTATATAAAAGCAAAAGGGGGTTTCGATGAAAGCCGTTAACTAAAATAGCAAGCATGCTTAGCATACTGCTTGATGGATTCTAATTTGAAGGAAAAAACCAAAACAAAATCAAGAGTGTGTAACATATAATATTAAAAATAGAAATTTAAGATTGGCGAATGCCACTATAAGTTAGTTTATACAAAATACAGTTCGCGAATAGCACTAGATTCAAAGAATACAACATATTTTAACATAAGAGTGTTTCAACCATATGCTAACCCGATATATAAATGTTACAAAATAAAAAAGGCATGACTCACAATTGAAGCCGCTTTCTGACTGAGTCTTCAAAAGTCCACAACACTTATAAACGACCACCTTTCTAATAAGGTTTCAAGGAAATGAAACCAACATAGAGTAACTAACATATCGACTTTACCATACAATTTACAAACAAATGCAACATTACAATTGCATGTAATCCATTGGCGGATACATACCGCAAATCCATTACTATTTAAAATCGGACACTGTCTGCTCCATGTATAATTCATAGGCGAATACAAGACATATTAACCATAGTGTATGTGTGGATTCTTATACTAACTAAGTACAATTCACATGCAAGACTTTATGTAATACACGCATACTATGCATGGACAGTTCATAGACCCTTCCTTGTGCCAGCTTCTGATCCATTCAATGTTCCAAAGAGCTATAGTTCCATTATCACAATATTGCTCCGTAGAGCCAGTATTCTATTTATCCAACCGAAACTCTTCAAGTCCTCATTGTTAATTCTAACACCACGTGTTCCCTCGCAAGGCTGCGGTCATTCAACAATCTTTGGTTGCATTAACATGCCTTACTGGAGGCAAATCACATATCATTTCAATATCTTCATACATGACTCCCAAAATCATCACATATCCACAATTTACCTCCATTACCCCCTTCCACCATTTCGGATACGGAGCTTGTCACCAAGGAAGGAATATCCACTTTAATCACACATGCACATTCATTTAAGTTTTGTATATGTAGCTCACTATCATAGAAAATACACATGCAACTGTCGTGTGTGAAATGATATGCGAATGTACAAGTATACACGTCAAATCTAGTAAAAAAGTAGTAAGTAAGATCGTCTCCACAAGGATCGATAATGATTAATTTGGTTAAGTTATCACTATGAATTATATGAATCAGGCTATGGCAAAAGAAAACAAAATAACAAATTTTATTAAGGATAATCAGATATGTAATATTAAAATCAAATAACTAACTTAAAATGTTGTGGATATGTAACGAGACAAATTTGATAGGAAAACACTATTGAATATGAAGGTTGGAATTATTTAGATTACACCTTTATAACACAATAATTCCATAGAAAAGTTTCAACTAGTCTACTGTTCAGAATCTAACTACAATAATCTACTTCTTTGGAGAGTCAGACTTCAAGCTACCATTCCTAAGGCTTTGTATGTCTACAAGCTTCAAGAATGATACCCAATATTGTTTTTTCTTACTCTGTACAGAGCGCAGCTCTATGTCTAGAGTGCTACAAATATTCTTTCGAGTACTCGCCTGAATCATTTGATTACAATCCAGCTAATCTAACCTTTTCAGAATTAAATCAAGTTTGTGAACATACCATACATCCATCTATGTCTAGAAACTGCAAGCATGTATTCAAACTAATGAAAATCGAATGAAACAATAGATCTAGTCAAGATATTGTCTGATCATTAATGGAAATAAAGATTCATCAAGTAATTCCAACCCGATGAGATTAGCTCAAGGATTGAAAATCAACATCTAAAATAAAGGTATCATTCAACAAAATCATTTAACAGTTAAAAATCCCCATAAATTAATCAATATAATGAATGAAGAACTTCATAAAGCTTTCACCAAAGAACTTCAGAAAGTATTTGCCAAATCAGCTCCGAACTCCAATGCTACAATATGGTGCAAGACCCAGGGTTGAATTCTTCGTCCCCTTCCTTGAGTCTTTGCTCTATGTTTTAGCTACTACACTCTTTTCTTTTCTTTAGATTTTTCACACGAGTTTTGTTGGAGAAGAAGAACCGATCCTCAATTCTCGTGTAAATCCCCCATCTGTAGAATTTTCTTTTCTTTCCTTTTTTATAGGGTAGGCCCCCTCTCTCAGCAAACACTTTTCTCCCTCTTTTTCAGTTAGATTTATCTGGTACGCGTCCAGCTGGCTGAAAGTGACAAGGACTGAGTGCTACATCAACATCTTCCTGGAATTTCCATGGCATTTAGGCTAGCAATTTGTCCACATTTTACCATGACAATACTTCACTCCTCCATTTATCTTCTTCCTGCCTACACTTGCTACAAATACAAACAATTCATTTCCTTTTACCAATAAAAGTAATATATAGTAATATTGAAAGCACATTCCAAGCTTCATGATGCAATTGATAGCACTAGAAAGAATATAGTTTTTCCCCCTACTTATTGGTTAAATTGTTTCCATTTTGTTATCCTTAGCATACACTTTAGCATTTTCAGTTTAGTAAATTGTATTTTATAACTCAATGAATCCTAGCCTATTTTTTCCTTAATTTTTCTATCTTATTGCATTAATGTTGCTACATGAGTTAACTCTAGATTGCGTCTAGAATTATCGTTGTACCTGAAAGATGTCCGCAATGTCGCTGCATGGGTTAATTCCAAATTGCGTTCAGAATTATCATTGCACCTGACAGCTATCTAGATAAGAACCAAAATTACATGAGCTGTCCAGTCTGGTATAACCAACCTGTATGAACAAGGACAAAATAATTTTAGGGAAATGACACCTATACTGTGGGAAGACATAAAAGGTGGACATGAGAAGAAAAAGTAGCCTTCTTGAGTTTTTTTCTCTCCATTATCATCTTCATCATCCAACCTTGGAGCTTGCAGCCATAGCAACTTAAACCTCTCACGGGTGAGCCAACGTGAAAACCAGATGCAGACTAGCTTTTGACGAAGAGACTTAAGTGTGCGAGAAGAGGGAATAGAAAGATTTAGTCGAGTTGTCTAGGGATAGTATTCTCTATTCGATTCTTTCTTCTTTCTTCCTAAATGCTGGTGATTACTCTCTGATTTCTTATTGTATGGAAGTATTGATGAATTCTTGGTGAAATGTTATCTTATTTAATCTTGCTTTTATTTTTTAATCTTGGGGTTAGAATGGTTTTTAACACGGAAGTGTTATTGCGGTCATTGACACTGGAAATTGCAGTGACAGTTTAAGCCAACAAGCATTACAACAGAAGTTGAGTGAGGATTAGAGGAATTTAGTCCACTTGTTCTTAATAGTGTCATACTACTATCATCGGAAGGTGAGGTTAATATGCATGGTTAAGTGAAAGATTAAATAGAGGAGTAACGCTGAGTAAGATATAAATTGAATTTTATTGCATCGATAATCACCTATACTTTTATACCTTGTGAGCACTTAGTTTTCTGCTAAAGATTCATGTTGGGGATCTCAGTTTATCATCATCATATTTTATTTTATTGTTTTTAAAGTTATTGCAGCGACAACTATCTTCATAATTCATCTCGTTTATATCCAGTTATTGTACCGACATTAATAGACAAAGGACACCCATCCCTGTGGGATCGATATCAGATAGACTCACATATGTCTACTATACTTGCATCAATAGTGTACACTTGCACAATATTGTTATGACATTAAACATCTGATCAAGTTTTTGGCACCGTTGCCAGGGATGATGTTTGTTTGATGTTTAATTTTTTTTTTGTGTTTTTGCACTTTATTTTCCTTATATAATATTTAGTATTCACTAACTATTTCTTTTTCTTTGTTGTTATTTCTTTAACTTCATTTTAGGTGTTTTATGACCCAAAAAAATTTGGGCTTTCTTGCTGCTTTTGATCCAGAAATTGAAAATAGACTTCAAGAACAAAGAAATATGGCTCTACTAGGGAACAAAGCAGCCATACCCCCGATGCAATAGCCAAATGTTAATAACCCATAATTTCCGCAAGATGCTCACATACAAAATAGGACTATAAAAGATTTTTTAGTACTTGTCTTGGATGATTTGCAACCAGGAGTTGTTAGGTCAGCAATTCAAGCTAGGAATTTTAAACTCAAGCCAGTAATGTTTCAAATACTGAATTCTAATAGGCAATATGTTGGACTGCGACATGAAGATGCGAAAGAATATCTTAAATCCTTTTTATTGATTTGTGCCTCTTTTTGTCAACAAGGCGTTCCTAATGATGCCTTAAAGATGCAATTATTTCCTTATTCCTTACAGGGAAGAGCACGTACTTGGTTTTTTGGACTACCTGTTGAATTAATTACTTCTTGGGATGCACTAGCAACACAATTTGTTTTATGATTTAGCCCCCTGACAATGACTACTCGTCTTCGAAATGATATTACTGCTTATCATTAACTGGATGATGAAAATCTTCACACCATATAGGAACATTATAAAACTTTACTCTGATGTTGTCCCATACACGACATTCAACTAGAAACGCAAATTGAGATTTTTTATTATAGGCTAAATTCACATACAAGAAATCTTATCAACGCATCAGTCAATGGACCTTTGCTGGATTGTACTTATAATGATGCTGTGAGAATTCTTGAGAGAATTTCTCAGAATGATTATCAATACTCTGTCTCCAGAGCTGCACAAGCAAAAACTACTCCAGGAGTTATTGAATTGGATGCAATAATTTCACTAAATGGTCAAGTTTCTTCTCTCAGAAACATGATTAAAAATATGCAAGGGACGAGTGACACTGCACCTATACAAGTCACTCAGCAAGTTCATGTTCCTACTTTTTCTTGTGAGATTTGTAGTGACAACCATAGCTATGAAGACTATCTAAAACATGTAGAGAATGTCTGTTATATTAGTAAGATCTGAAACAATTCTTATGGAAATTCTTACAACAACTCTGCACGCAACCAACCATTTTGGAGAACTTAGAATACTGGAAAAAATGCTACGACATTCAGATATGGAAGTACATCTATTTAGGGCAATTATAATCCCAGACAAGGAAATTACAATCAACAGCAGTAGAACTACAATCAATACACTCAGATGCATCCACAACAAGGCTAGACACATCCACACCAAAATCCAATGCAGCCATAACACTCTTCAATACCAAATCAACATGTTCAAGGACATCGACAGCAACCATATAGTCAAGTTTCTACTTTTGACCCGTTAGCAACTCTTGAGGCATTAATACGGAAGCATATTACTCACACGGAAGCTATCGTCCAAGGGAATTCATCTTCCATTCGAGCATTGGAGGCACAATTAGGACAACTTGCTTTAAATCTGAATACTCGACCACCAAGTTCATTACCTAGTGACAAGTAAAATCTTATTTCGAGAGGGAAAGGACATTGTAAGGTTATCACTCTTGGAGTGGTAAATAAACTAGTGAACCATTTATCGACTCTACTATAGCACCTCAAGATGCGGATGGAGTGATCACTGTGAGAAGGTTGAATCTGAAAAATTTATCAATGCATCAGACAAAAAAGTTCCACAAATTGTAACTCATATGCCTACCATCTGACCTTCGAAACTGTTGACGCAATCTAAAGTGTCGACGCAAGTAGATATATTCCTACCTTTACCGTTCCCATAAAGATTCAGGAAGAATGAGTATGACAAGTAGTATCAGTAGTTCTTGAACACACTGAAGCAACTGTAGATCAACATTCATTTAGTAGATGCTTTGGTACAAATTCAAAATTATGGGAAATTCATGAAAGACCTCTTGTCCAAGAAGAAAAAGCTCGCTTATATTGAAACTATTGCACTCACAGAGGGCTGTAGTTCTATTTGGACGAATAAGTTGCCCCCTAAATTAAAATATCCTAGGAGCTTTACCATCCCATGTTCAATTGGAAATCATTATTTGGGTAAGGCTTTATGCGACTTGGGAGTTAGCATTAACCTAATACCACTATCTACTTTATGTTGGGAATTGGTCAAATGAAATCTACTGCAGTGACATTACAACTCGCTGATCGGTCATTGGCTCAACCTGAAGGGCAAATAAAAGACGTATTAGTTCGTGTGGATAAATTTATTTTTCCAGCTGATTTTATCATACTTGATTGCGAGGCAGACAAGGAGGTTCCCATAATCTTAGGACGACCATTTTTATCCACCGGCTGAACTCTGATTGATGTGTATAAAGGTGAGTTAACCATGCGACTTAATGATGAGCAAGTTACCTTCAGTGTTTTTGAATATGTTGATGTGATAGATGATCTTGAGGAATAATTCAATGGCTAAAGCACAACACTCTTTGAAGAGTTTAGAGTGACATCAGATGCCAAATTCTCAGCCGATTGTGATAGCATGGTTGAAGCTCATAATCTTGAACTCAAGCATGGATGACAGATTGAATCCTTCAACCTAGCCAATAGAACAGCCCCAATTCTCAAACCATCTATTAAAGAAGCTCCTACTCTAGAATTGAAACCACTACCTCCTCATCTTAAATATGTCTTTCTAGATGATCACAATACTCTCACAGTTATTGTCTCTGCAACACTGGACGCAACTTAAGAAGAGAAATTGATCCATATTCTCAAGCAACATAAACGAGTTATTGCTTGGAGTATTACTGATATTCAAGGTATTAGTCCTTCTTTTTGCATGCACCAGATCAAGTTGGAAGATGAAGGCACGCAATCGATTGAACAACAAAGAAGATTAAATGAGAAGATAAAGAAAGTTTTCAAGAAGGAAATCATAACATGGCTTGATGCTGGAATTATTTACCTGATTTCTGATAGCAATTGGGCAAGTCCAGTGCAATGCGTGCCTAAAAAAGTGGCATCATTGTGGTTCGCAATGATAAGGATGAATTAATTCCTACATGTATTCCCACAGGACGGTGAGTTTGTATGGATTATTGTAAACTGAATACAGCCACAAAGAAGGATCACTTCCCACTTTCTTTCATCGACCAAATGCTGGATCGACTTGCTAGAAAAGCCTATTATTGCTTTTTAGATGGTTGTTCTAGGTACAATCAAATTGCTATTGCACTAAAAGATCAGGAGAAAACAACATTCACCTACCTTTTTGGTACTTTCGCTTTTTACCGTATGCCTTTTGGTCTTTGCAACGTACCAGCCACATTTCAAAGGTGCATGATAGCAATATTCTTAGCTATGATCGAAGACTCTTTAGGGGTGCTTATGGATGATTTCTCAGTCTATGGGAATGATTTTGATCATTGCGCTGACAATATGGATAAAATATTGAAGTGATGTGAGGATACACATCTTGTCCTGAATTGGGAAAATGTCATTTCATGGAAACTGAAGGTATTGTGTTAAGACACCACATCTCTAATCAAGGAATTCAAGTAGACAAAGCTAAGGTGGAAGTCATTGAGAAATTATCTCCACCAACAAATGTGAAAGGTATTCACAGTTTTTGGGACATGCGGAGTTTTATCAACGGTTTATTAGAGATTGTTCAAAAATTGCAAAGCCCTTATGCTTATTGCTGGAACAGAATCAAAAATTCTTCTTTAACGATGCATGTCTGGATGCCTTTAATCAGTTAAAATAAAGCTAGTGAATGCACCTATTGTCGTTGTACCCGATTGGTCTCAACCTTTTGAAGTTATGTGCGATGCAAGCGACTTTGCTGTGGGTGCAATGCTAGGACAAGGACAGGGAAAAATATTTCACGCTATCTATTATGCTAGCAAAACTCTTATAAAGGCTCAACTCAATTATACCACCACAGAGAAATAATTGTTGGCTGTAGTCTTTGCTTTCGACAAGTTTCATTCCTATCTTGTCGGTGCAAAGGTTACTGTATTCACTGATCATTCGGCATTGAGATATCTCTTTGCAAAAAAGGATGCCAAACCAAGACTGACACGCTGGATATTACTATTGCAAGAATTTGACATCGAGATAAAATACAGTAAAGGTTTAGAAAATCAAGTTGCAGACCATCTATCTCAATTGGAAGTTGTCAGTAAATACGGAAACATACTTTAAATTGTCGACGTATTCCCAGATGAGAAGTTATTTGCTGTGGATGTAACCCCTTAGTATGCATATTTTTTTAATTATCTAGTGTGTGGAAAACTCCTATTAGGTGTCACAGGCTATAAAAAAGAAATATTTCTTCATGACGTAAGAAAGTATCATTGGAACGAGCCGTATTTATTCAAGGTAGGCAATGACAACATTATTGGACGTTGTGTTCCGGAAGAGGAGATGCTTTCATTCTTAAGGCATTGTCATGATGCTCCTTATGGACGTTATTTCGATGGCTTGAGAACTGTTGCTAAAGTTTTCCAACTAGGATTCTACTGGCCGACATTATTCAAAGACGCCCATAATTTTGTAAATCAATGTGATAGGTGTAAACGCACCGGTTCTATATCCCGACGCATTGAAATGTTATAGCAACCAATTATAGAGGTTAAATTATTCTGTGACAGCCCAAAATTGACCCTAGTGAGGAAGTGGTTTCGGGACAGCTAAACCGAGCCACTGAAATGTTTGAATGTGATATTTATTGTCTAGAATATGTAATTATGAATGTGTGAAAATTTCAAGCTTCGATTTAGTCGATTGCATGTGAATTTAGTCGATAGGACTTATGTGAGAAAATTTTGAAAGGTGATAGGTCAAAGCATAAGGGCCTATTAGTGCATGTTGAAAAAGGGGGGACTTGCATGTCAATTTCCCCCCCTATTAGTAGTGGCCGGCCATGACAAGCATGGAAGACCAAGTGTGATGGGCAAGACATGTCATAGACATGTTGTGTTAGTGCATCATGAGTGGAAACATGTCACAAACATGTTATGTTAGTGAGGTATGTTAGGAAAAATAAAATAATGAGCATGGAAATTAAATAATGAAAGGGAATATGATGAAAACAAAAAAAGTGTGTGGTTGTTTCTCCCCCCCCCCATTTTGCCGAAACTAGAAAGAAAAACAAAAAAAAAGTGCTCCTCCTTTGGTTCATCCTTGGCCAAAAATTTTAAGGAGGAAGGAAGAAGAAAGGTTGAAGAGGTTCGGCCATGCATGTAGCTAGGCTAAGGTATGTTTGATGATGTTCCATGAGATGCATGCATGTTTTAGTTGTTAGCTTGAGTTCTACCTAGCCCATGGTCTAAATCTTGCTATGTGATGGAAATGACACTCGGCCATGGATGCATCATTCTTGGTTGATGTTTGATGTTGTGGTGATGAGGCATGAAGATGAGTTAAGTTTCGGCTAAGGTGGATTTGTGTTGATGTCATTTGCATGCTAAGTGTAAAGCTTTGTAATGATGCATGTGATGGTGGATTGATGATTCTTGAATCTCCTTTTTAGCATTTTTGAATGAGCACATATGTGCATTGGTTGCTAGATGGGGAAGAATCGGCTAGCAAGTTGTGTGCTAAGGCCGAATATAACTTTTGTATGTTAATGAGCAATGCATGTGTTAAATTGATGGAAAGGGAGAGGATGCTTTACTAGTGTATATATGTGTGTATTAGCCAAGTTTTGAACTTGAAACAAGATGATATTTATAATCAATACAAGTAACCATACTTGTAGGAAGTATTAAGCATATAATCGGCCCCAACATAGACATGCATATTCGGCCATAGGAAGAAGATTTGGTGTTGCATGTATTCGGTTGGAGGCAAGCATATTGATGCTTTTGTCTTGGCTTAGAAAATTCGGCCAAGGGGGAAAATTAGCTAAAATGTTGAGTTTGATTCATGATTCCGTACATATGTGACTTTAATGTCTAATGTATAAATATGGGCTAAGTGCCTTGTGTTCCTCTTTTCGATGCTCAAATGATTAAATCAATTTATTTGTTTAATTAAGCTCAAAAGCAAAGGGGAACTAAATCCGATAAAGGGAAGGAAAAAGTGGTCGAATAGCCATCGGAATCGTTCGACAACATCCGAGGTAAGTTCTTGAGTAAGAGAGCTTAAATTAAGATTTGATTAGGTCATGTTTTAAGCAAATCAAAATCATGCTCTTTGTGTGTGGCTATTGAGCCGAAATTACAAGAATGATAAGTGTCTTGTGTTTGAGTTTTGCTAACGAAAATGAAATACGAATGTGCCATGATTTATTGTTAAATGTGCATGGTTATTTGAATGATGTCCGGGCTAAGTCCCGAAGGCTTTGTGCTAAGTGACCATATCCGGACTAAGATCCGAAGGCATTTGTGCGAGATACTAATTCCGGGCTAAGCCCGAAGGCATTTGTGCGAGATACTAATTCCGGGCTAAGCCCGAAGGCATTTGTGCGAGTTACTAAATCCGGGTTAAGTCCCGAAGGCATTTGTGCGAGTTACTATAACCGGGCTATGTCCTGAAGGCATTTGAACGAGGAGCTATATCTGGTTAAATTCCGAAGGCACGTGATTTGGGAATGAATGATCTTGCTGTAAAAATTTCAGTTAATACTCTAGAAACATCCCAACATTGAGGTATGTTTCGTATGTGCTTGAATTTAGTTGAGCCCTTACAAATAAGTATTCGCTCAGTTGATAAACGAGCTACCGGCCTTTGGCTAAGTTGATCTTTTGTGTATGTACATAAGGGTTGGTAATGTGAAGCAAGTATGATATCGAAAATTTGTGCATATGAAATTATCCGTTTAGCTATATGAATGCTATACTTTTGTTGTGCTAGAATTCCTTGCTCAAAACTTACTAAGCATAAATTGCTTACTCCGTTTCATTGCTCCTCTGTTTAATAGATTTGGTTCTCCAGCTATCGGACTCGGGATCTTGAAGCCAAAGTCGCCCACACTATCAAAGCCCCCCCTTTTGGTACAATTTTGGTTGAACTTCGAAATGGCATGTATAGGACTACCCGTTTGTTGTGGGTCGTGGACCCTTTGGACTTGTATAATTTTGGATAGCCATGCGAAAATGGCTTATATGTGTTTGAGTATAATGTTATAATCATTTGGTGTGGATATGCTTGACAAGGATTGGCCATGGGAATGGTTAATCACTATCATAAATTGTGCTATTTATGCAAAAAGGGCTAGTTGAATCATGGAAACCATGAAATAGGTAAAGTCTACCTTAAAGGCAGATGCTGACAGCAGCAGTGATGTAGATTTGGAAAATCACTAAAAATATTAGGAATGGAATTAAATAGTGAATAAATTATGTAAACGAACCTTGATGAATCTATTTTCATAGGAAGGTAACAAAACAATCATACGAACAGTATGTTAAGAGATATTCAGGTTCTCGTGAGACAGGGCCAGAACGGTTTCTGGTTTCCCTGTTCCGACTTTGGAAATTCATTATAAATTAACCAGAGATAATTAGAAGTCATTCCATATATGTATAGATTCCTCTCTGAGTCTAGTTTCTATAGAAATAAACGGAATCAGTATTGAAGCTCTGTGCAGGGAGATATCCAAGTCGTATTGCGCAAAGGTCAGTGTAGTCGATCCCTGTAACATGGGAGACTTTTACTAATAAACTGTACTAATTTGCCCAACCAAAAATTCTATAAAAAAATATGTAGATGGGAATATGAGTCTAGTTTCAGGGAAAAATCACGAAACTGATTTTCGAGTTGTGAAACTCAAGATATGATTTTTAAAGCGACTAGTACGCAGATTGGCAGTGTCTGGGAAATATTTTTTTATAAGGGGTTTAAAGTCTGTTACACCTCGTGTTCGACTCCGGTGTCGGTCTCGGGTTCGGGGTGTTACATTTGATTGGTATCAGAGCTACGGTTTAGTCGATTCTAGGACTACCGTAATGCGTTGGGTCTAGCTATGCATGCCATTTTATGTGATTACTTGATAGTGTGGTGATTTCTGACAATTGTAAATGTGTTTATTTATAGTAATGGATCCCGATCCCGACCGAGAGGTAGCTGATGATCTTGAGAGTGTAGCGCCTGCTCCCGCATAAGGGACAGTGCCGGCGGACTCTCAACCTAATGCTAGTAACCCGAATGAGGAAGCTAGACAAGCTTTCTATAGCATGATGAATGATTGGTTCAACCAATACATTCGAACTAATACGGCTGTTCCACAACCTCCCTTCCCGACTAATACAACCCCCGCACCTACAATACCTCCGGTAACTGACCAAATAAGGTCAAATAAGCCCCCAGTTGACAGAATCCGAAAACATGGGGCTACTGAATTTAAAGCTACGGATAGCGACGATGCCGAGCAAGCTGAATTTTGGTTTGACAACACTATCCGGGTACTCGATGAGCTATCTTGTACACCCGATGAATGCCTAAAGTGTACTATCTCCTTGCTACGTCATTCTGCCTACTATTGGTGGAGTACTCTGACTTCTGTTGTGCCCCGAGAGCAAGTAACTTGGGAGTTTTTCCAAACTGAGTTTCGAAAAAAGTATATCAGTCAGAGATTTGTTGATCAAAAATGGAAGGAATTTCTTGAGCTTAAGCAAGGTTCCATGTCGGTTACTGATTAAGAGCGAAAATTTGTTAGACTTAGCAAATACGCTCGGGAATGTGTTTCGTCCGAGGCTATCATGTGTAAACGCTTCGAGGATGGGCTGAATGAAGATATAAAAATGTTCGTTGGCGTTCTTGAAATACGAGAGTTCGTAGTACTTGTCGAGCGAGCTTGTAAAGCCGAAGAGATTAGAAAAGAAAAACAAAAAGTTGATGTGGGAACTGGAGAGTTTCGTAAAAGATCCTCGGGAAAGTCTCTTCAACAGGCATCGAAGAAATTTCGAGAAGATGTGGGCCGGTCTAGAGGCACTTCGGGCCTTTTTAGACGAGATCGTGATCGACCCCCTGTGGGTACACGAGGCACTTCGGTCGCCAGTGTTGGGAATGAACGTCGAGACAGAACGAAATGTCGATATTGCGGTAAATGGCATTCGGGGAGTTGTAGATTCCCTGACCGCTCCTGTTACAAGTGCGGATCAGTTGACCACTTCATTAAAGATTGCCCGAGGTTGTCTGAACAGAATGTAAATCAAAGTGGGAAACCGGGTGCTACCACTGCTCGAGGTAGACCATCTGGAAATACGGGCGATGCTAGTGGTGGCCAGAGAGGATCTAGAGATGCTACGACCAGATCCGAGGCTCGTACGCCTGCTAGAGCTTATGCTATACGTGCCCGCGAGGATGCCTCTTCGCCTGATGTTATTACCGGTACTTTTATTCTCTTTGATACTAATGTAATTACTTTGATTGACCCCGGTTCTACTCATTCATACATATGTGAAACCTTAGCATCCAGTAAGACTTTACCTATTGAGTCTACTGAGTTCGTAATTCGGGTGTCAAATCCCTTGGGTCGCTACGTGCTTGTCGACAAAGTGTGTAAGAAATGTCCCCTAGAAATTCGAGGTTCCTGTTTTCCGGCGGACTTGATGCTTTTGCCGTTTGATGAATTTGATGTTATTCTTGGTTTGGATTGGTTGACCGCGCATGATGCGGTTGTGAATTGCAAAAGCAAGACTATTGATTTGAGGTGCGCAAATAATGAAGTAATCCGAGTTGAGTCTACGGACTTGGAGGGGATGCCAGCTGTAATATCAGAAATGTTGGCCCAGAAATATGTAAGAAAAGGGTGCGAAGCATACCTTGCGTATGTACTTGATGACAAAGAATTAGAAAAGAAACCCGAATCTGTGCCGGTGGTTTGTGAATACCCGGATGTTTTTCCTGAAGAATTACCGGGTTTACCACCTGTTCGGGAGATAGAGTTTGGTATTGAGCTTGTACCTGGGACTACGCCGATTTGATAGCTCCGTATCGTATGGCACCAACCGAGTTAAAAGAGTTGAAAGCTCAGTTGTAAGAATTGACGGATAGAGGTTTTGCTCGACCAAGTTTCTCACCTTGGGGTGCACCAGTATTGTTCGTGAAAAAGAAGGACGGAACCATGAGGTTGTGCATTGACTATCGTCAACTGAATAAAGTGACGATAAAGAACAAATATCCGTTACCGCGTATCGATGATTTGTTCGACCAACTGAAGGGAGCCTCAATGTTCTCAAAAATAGATCTGAGATCGGGCTATTATCAGTTGCGAATTCGAGTATCGGACATACCCAAAACTGCCTTCAGGATGAGATATGGTCACTACGAGTTCTTAGTGATGCCGTTTGGGCTCACTAATGCCCCTGCGGTATTTATGGATTTGATGAATCGGATCTTCAGACCATATTTGGATCGGTTCGTAGTTGTGTTCATTGATGACATCTTGGTCTATTCAAGAGATGAGACCGAACATGCTGAGCACCTGAGACTGGTGTTGCAAATTTTGCGGGATAAGCAGTTATATGCTAAGTTCAGTAAGTGTGAGTTCTGGTTAAGAGAGGTTAGCTTCTTGGGTCATGTGGTATCTGCATCGGGTATTCGAGTTGACCCGAACAAAATTTCAGCCATACTTAACTAGAAGCCTCCAAGAAATATTACCGAAGTTCGGAGCTTCCTGGGGCTCGCCGGTTATTACCGACGATTTGTCAAAGGTTTCTCGATGATAGCCACACCAATGACGAAGCTACTTCAAAAGGATGTTAAGTTCGAATGGACGGAGAAATGTCAGAAAAGTTTTGATCAACTAAAAACTTATTTGACTGAAGCTCCAATTTTAGTGCAACCCGAATCAGGCAAAGAGTTTGTCATTTATAGTGACGCATCCCTACTTGGGTTGGGTTGCGTACTGATGCAAGAAGGTCGAGTGGTGGCCTATGCGTCGAGACAATTAAAGCCACATGAGAAAAATTATCCGACCCATGATCTTGAACTAGCTGCCATCGTATTTGCTTTAAAAATATGGCGACATTACTTATTTGGTGAAAAGTTCCATGTATTTTCGGATCACAAAAGTCTCAAATATTTGATGACTCAAAGAGACTTAAATCTGCGACAAAGACGTTGGCTTGAGTTGTTGAAAGATTACGAGCTTGTCATTGATTACCACCCGGGAAAGGCTAATGTGGTTGCGGACGCCTTAAGCCGGAAATCATTGTTTGCTTTACGAGCGATGAATATGCACTTGTCTGTTCTACCCGACAATGTGTTAGTAGCTGAATTAAAAGCCAAACCATTATTGGTTCATCAAATTCGTGAAGCCCAGAAAGTTGATGATGAATTGGTTGCAAAACGGGCTGAGTGTGCTCCGAACAAGGAATCGGAGTTTCAAATTGATGACGATGATTGTTTGAGGTTCAGAAGTCGTTTGTGTGTTCCAAGGAATTCGGAACTCATTTCGATGATTCTGAACGAAGCCCATTGTAGCCGAATGTCAATTCACCCGGGGAGTACGAAAATGTACAACGATTTGAAATGTTGGTTTTGGTGGCATGGTATGAAACGAGACATCTCCGACTTTGTTTCGAGATGTTTAATATGTCAACAAGTGAAAGCGGAACATCAAGTGCCTTCAGGATTACTTCAGCCGATCATGATACCCGAGTGGAAATGGGATCGAGTCACAATGGACTTTGTGTCCGGACTGCCATTGTCAGTAAGTAAGAAGGATGCGATTTGGGTTGTTGTTGATAGACTGACTAAGTCGGCTCACTTTATCCCCGTGCGTACGGATTTTTCATTGGATAAACTAGCCGAATTGTATGTTTCTCAGATTGTGAGATTACACGGGGTACCTATTTCTATCGTGTCGGATAGAGATCCGAGATTCACCTCGCGATTTTGGAGGAAATTGCAAGAAGCTTTGGGTACCAAGCTGCATTTTAGCACTGCTTTTCATCCCCAAACCGGTGGTCAATCCGAGCGGACAATTCAGATACTTGAGGATATGTTGAGATGTTGCATCCTCGAGTTCAGTGGTTCATGGGAACGGTATTTACCTTTCATTGAATTCGCTTACAACAATAGTTTTCAATCAAGTATTAAGATGGCACCTTACGAGGCTTTGTAAGGTCGTAAATGCCGTACACCATTGTTTTGGACCGAGCTCGGTGAAAGTAAAATTTTCGGAGTTGATTTGATTAAGGATGCCGAACAGAAAGTAAAGGTAATCCGTGAAAGTCTGAAAGCAGCCACAGATCGTCAAAAATCGTATGCGGATTTGAAACGAAAGGACATTGAATATCAGGTGGGAGATAAAGTGTTTCTTAAAGTTTCGCCTTGGAAGAAGGTACTCAGATTTGGCCGTAAGGGCAAGTTGAGCCCGAGATTCATTGGGCCGTACGAAATCTCCGAACGAGTTGGTCTGGTTGCGTATAGATTGATTTTGCCCCTTGAACTTGAAAAGATTCACGATGTCTTTCATGTTTCGATGCTTCGACGTTATAGATCCGATCCGTCACATGTGATTAATCCCTCAGAAGTTGAAATTCAATCTGACTTGAGTTATGAAGAAGAACCGATTCGTATCCTAGCTCGTGAAGTGAAAGAGTTGCGAAACAAAAGGGTTCCGTTAGTTAAGGTCTTATGGCTCAAACACGGGATCGAGGAAGCTACTTGGGAAACCGAGAGCTCGATGAAAGAACGATACCCAAACCTATTTACCGGTAAGATTTTCGGGGACGAAAATTTCTTAAGTGGGGGAGAGTTGTGACAGCCCAAAATTGACCCTAGTCGGGAAGTGGTTTCGGGACCGCTAAACTGAGTCACCGAAATGTTTGAATGTGATATTTATTGTCTAGAATATGTAATTATGAATGTGTGAAAATTTCAAGCTTCGATTTAGTCGATTGCATGTGAATTTAGTCGATAGGACTTATGTGAGAAAATTTTGAAATGTGATAGGTCAAAGCATAAGGGCCTATTAGTGCATGTTGAAAAAGGGGGGACTTGCATGTCAATTTCCCCCTATTAGTAGTGGCCGGCCATGACAAGCATGGTAGACCAAGTGTGATGGGCAAGACATGTCATAAACATGTTGTGTTAGTGCATCATGAGTGGAAACATGTCACAAACATGTTATGTTAGTGAGGTATGTTAGGAAAAATAAAATAATGAGCATGGAAATTAAATAATGAAAGGGAATATGATGAAAACAAAAAAGTGTGTGGTTGTTTCTCCCCCCCCATTTTGCCGAAACTAGAAAGAAAAACAAAAAAAAAGTGCTCATCCTTTGGGTCATCCTTGGCCAAAAATTTTAAGGAGGAAGGAAGAAGAAAGGTTGAAGAGGTTCGGTCATGCATGTAGCTAGGCTAAGGTATGTTTGATGATGTTCCATGAGATGCATGCATGTTTTAGTTGTTAGCTTGAGTTCTACCTAGCCCATGGTCTAAATCTTGCTATGTGATGGAAATGACACTCGGCCATGGATGCATCATTCTTGGTTGATGTTTGATGTTGTGGTGATGAGGCATGAAGATGAGTTAAGTTTCGGCTAAGGTGGATTTGTGTTGATGTCATTTGCATGCTAAGTGTAAAGCTTTGTAATGATGCATGTGATGGTGGATTGATGATTCTTGAATCTCCTTTTTATCATTTTTGAGTGAGCACATATGTGCATTGGTTGCTAGATGGGGAAGAATCGGCTAGCAAGTTGTGTGCTAAGGCCGAATATAACTTTTGTATGTTAATGAGTAATGCATGTGTTAAATTGATGGAAAGGGAGAGGATGCTTTACTAGTGTATATATGTGTGTATTAGCCAAGTTTTGAACTTGAAACAAGATGATATTTATAATCAATACAAGTAACCATACTTGTAGGAAGTATTAAGCATATAATCGGCCCCAACATAGACATGCATATTCGGCCATAGGAAGAAGATTTGGTGTTGCATGTATTCGGTTGGAGGCAAGCATATTGATGCTTTTGTCTTGGCTTAGAAAATTCGGCCAAGGGGGAAAATTAGCTAAAATGTTGAGTTTGATTCATGATTCCGTACATATGTGACTTTAATGTCTAATGTATAAATATGGGCTAAGTGCCTTGTGTTCCTCTTTTCGATGCTCAAATGATTAAATCAATTTATTTGTTTAATTAAGCTCAAAAGCAAAGGGGAACTAAATCCGATAAAGGGAAGGAAAAAGTGGTCGAATAGCCATCGGAATCGTTCGACAACATCCGAGGTAAGTTCTTGAGTAAGAGAGCTTAAATTAAGATTTGATTAGATCATGTTTTAAGCAAATCAAAATCATGCTCTTTGTGTGTGGCTATTGAGCCGAAATTACAAGAATGATAAGTGTCTTGTGTTTGAGTTTTGCTAACGAAAATGAAATACGAATGTGCCATGATTTATTGTTAAATGTGCATGGTTATTTGAATGATGTCCGGGCTAAGTCCCGAAGGCTTTGTGCTAATTGACCATATCCGGACTAAGATCCGAAGGCATTTGTGCGAGATACTAATTCCGGGCTAAGCCCGAAGGCATTTGTGCGAGATACTAATTCCGGGCTAAGCCCGAAGGCATTTGTGCGAGTTACTAAATCCGGGTTAAGTCCCGAAGGCATTTGTGCGAGTTACTATAACCGGGCTATGTCCCGAAGGCATTTGAACGAGGAGCTATATCCGGTTAAATTCCGAAGGTACGTGATTTGGGAATGAATGATCTTGCTGTAAAAATTTCAGTTAATACTCTAGAAACATCCCGACATTGAGGTATGTTTCGTATGTGCTTGAATTTAGTTGAGCCCTTACAAATAAGTATTCGCTCAGTTGATAAACGAGCTACCGGCCTTTGGCTAAGTTGATCTTTTGTGTATGTACATAAGGGTTGGTAATGTGAAGCAAGTATGATATCGAAAATTTGTGCATATGAAATTATCCGTTTAGCTATATGAATGCTATACTTTTGTTGTGCTGGAATTCCTTGCTCAAAACTTACTAAGCATAAATTGCTTACTCCGTTTCATTGCTCCTCTGTTTTATAGATTTGGTTCTCCAGCTATCGGACTCGGGATCTTGAAGTCAAAGTCGCCCACACTATCAAAGCCCCCCCCTTTTGGTACAATTTTGGTTGAACTTCGAAATGGCATGTATAGGACTACCCGTTTGTTGTGGGTCGTGGACCCTTTGGACTTGTATAATTTTGGATAGCCATGCGAAAATGGCTTATATGTGTTTGAGTATAATGTTATAATCATTTGGTGTGGATATGCTTGACAAGGATTGGCCATGGGAATGGTTAATCACTATCATAAATTGTGCTATTTATGCAAAAAGGGCTAGTTGAATCATGGAAACCATGAAATAGGTAAAGTCTACCTTAAAGGCAGATGCTGACAGCAGCAGTGATGTAGATTTGGAAAATCACTAAAAATATTAGGAATGGAATTAAATAGTGAATAAATTATGTAAACGAACCTTGATGAATCTATTTTCATAGGAAGGTAACAAAACAATCATACGGACAGTATGTTAAGAGATATTCAGGTTCTCGTGAGACAGGGCCAGAACGGTTTCTGGATCCCCTGTTCCGACTTTGGAAATTCATTATAAATTAACCAGAGATAATTAGAAGTCATGCCATATATTTATAGATTCCTATCTGAGTCTAGTTTCTATAGAAACAAACAGAATCAGTATTGAAGCTCTGTGCAGGGAGATATCCAAGTCGTATTGCGCAAAGGTCAGTGTAGTCAATCCCTGTAACATGGGAGACTTTTACTAATAAACTGTACTAATTGGCCTGACCAAAAATTCTATAAAAAAATATGTAGATGGGAATATGAGTCTAGTTTCAGGGAAAAATCACGAAACTGATTTTTGAGTTGTGAAACTCAAGATATGATTTTTAAAGCGACTAGTATGCAGATTGGCAGTGTCTGGGAAATATTTTTTTATAAGGGGTTTAAAGTCTGTTAACACCTCGTGTTCGACTCCGGTGTCGGTCTCGGGTTCGGGGTGTTACATATTCGATGTTTGGGGAATGGATTTAATGAGACCGTTTCTGAGTTTATTTGGAAATATGTATATATTAGTAGCTATTGACTACGTCTCGAAGTTAATGGAAGATGTTGCAATCCCAAAGAATGATGCAAAAGAAGTGCTAAAATTTTTTCACAAGCATATACTCACCCGATTTGGCACACCAAAGACATTGATTAGTGATCAGGGTACACACTTTCATTGCAACCAAGTGGCGACCGCACTAAAAAGATATGGAGTTAATCATAGAATGACTACTACTTATCATCCGCAAACCAATGGACAAGCCGAAGTATCAAATTGACAAATTAAGAACATTCTTGGGAAGGCTGTAGACACTTTGAGGAAAGATTGGTCTTTCCGATTTGATGACGCCTTATGGGCATTATAGAAAGCATACAAAATTCTTTTAGGGATGTCATTGTATCAGTTGGATTTTAGGAAAGCATGTCACATGTCAGTCAAACTAGAACAGAAAGCAATGTGGGAAATTAAGCAAGTGAACATGGACTATGAAGCGGCTGGAAAGAAAAGATTGTAGGATATCACTTAACTAGAGGGGATTAGGAGAAATGCTTATGAAAATGTTGTAATTTACAAGGAAAAGACCAAATGATAGAATGACAAGAATATTTTACAGCGACAATTTATCGCGGGTCAACAGGTTTTATTATTCAATTCTCAACTAAAATCGCGTTCACGTTAGTCTGGACCTTTTGAAGTTGTCACCGTATTTCCTCATGGTGCAGTCACAATTCGAGATTTATGTGATGAACACCAGTTTAAAGTAAATAGATAGAGGTTGAAACACTATTTTGGCAACAATGACCAAAGCAGGTAGAGACTATTAAATTGGTCGAATAGTTTTAATTTTTAATTAGTACTCCGTGATTTTATTTTATTTTATTTTATTTAAGTTTTGTTAAAGTTTTTTTTCCTTCCTTTTTGCAAAATAATTAGGTACCATTATCGACGCATTGAAGTTTTACTATCAGCACATTCCATACATCTGAACTACCATTTATAGCTCCTCGGAATTTAGAGAAAGTTAGATTCCACCGTTGGATCAAAACTCACTCAGCTGTTTGATCCTTATTAGCTGGCACAATTTCTATTGGACACAACTCTTCCCGCCAGCCCTATATCTCTCCACGAAACAACACACCTCACCATCTTCCTCTTTCACTCACTATAAATTCTCCCTCACTGTACCGACTATAACGCATTCAAGCAACCATTTTTATTTTTTTTCTCTTCTGAAAATCCAATCTTGTTACCTTTAAACCATTCTCCCTCAAAAAAAGATGGAAAAAATAAGAGGCTCGGTCAAGAAAGCAACCAAATCTACTGGGGAACATGCATCCTCTGCTACCACAGTCTGTGAATCAAAATCCTCTAGGCTAGTGCAGACAAAGGAGTCAGTAGTCTTTTTGAATAAAGTGGAAAAGGAACGATTTCACAATAATATATTGAAGCACAAATTTCATCCCGAGCAGGGCATTTCTTTTTTGCCACAACAAGATTTGGGTAAACAAGTCTCCAAAACCATTTCAAAGTTAAAGTGGGAAACTTTTTGCAACCATCCTGGAAGCTACTCGCCTTCACTGGTACGTGAGTTCTATGCCAATCTCTACGATCATGAGTTAGAGTTTATTTTTTTCGAGAAGGTTCAATACCATGGGATGCTGCAAACATCAACGAGCTGTACAACACTAAGGTCGATGTAGACGAACACTTCGAGTTCATGGATGACACCACAGATGAAAAAAGAGACATGTTGGTGAGAGACTTTTGTGTCGAGGGAGCATTTTGGATGGGTTCCCATCAAAAGAACTATAATGCTGCAAGGTAAAATTTGGTTTCAGTTTGTTAACTGCGGACTAAAGCCTTCCACTTACAGCACCACAGTCACCCTAGACAGAATGTATCTTATACATTCTATCGTCAATGGCCAAAAAATTGATGTAGGTGCAATACTTCACCAAGAAATAGCTGACTGCACCGCAAGGCAGACTGGGATCTTAGTTTTCCAATCACTGGTGATGTTATTATATCAACAAAGAGGAATCATGCCCCGTGCTGGTGAGGAAATCTTGGAAAATAAAGACCCAATCAATGAAGCCTTTGTAGAAAGAATGAATCAAGGCAAGGACACACTGATACTGAAGGAGGCGAAGACCAGCAAGATAAGAAAGGGCAAAGCCAAAGCCCATAGCAAAAGAACTAACCTGAATGTAGATACACCTTTATGGCGCAAACTGAAGGATGCCGAAAAAATGGTAAATTCCATCAGCAACAGGTAGGTCAAGCCTGTCACTATATAGAAGATATAGAGAGATCCCAGAATTTGTTTTATGCTTGTACCAGATCCTGAAACAGTTCTATTGTAGCCACATTAGGCCAACTGAGCCCATCCCCACTAACGGAATTCCCTATGTTTCCACCAATCATTCACAATTATAACCTCTCTTCCTCGGATGATGACTTAGAAGATCGAGATAGACCGATGGCATCCCCGCCCATTGTGCAGGTCTTTGATAATGAAAAAGAAGAGGAATCCAGGGACATCGAAGAATGCTTACGAAAGATTAATAACTTGTTTGAGGATGGTATTTTTGCTGATCAAGAAGACACTGTTGTTAAGAAAGAAGTTGATACTGCGGAAACAGTAGTTGTTGTAGAAGAGGAAGTTTTTGCTAAAAAAGAGGAAGTTGCTAAAAATAAGAAAGAAAAAGAATAAGAAGAGTTTGTTGGGAAGGTGGTGACCGCACCCGAGTCTATGGGTGCAAATATTGATAATTTGGAGCGAACTGGATCAAGACTGGCGGAAGTTGCTGAGGTCACTAGTGAGGAGCAATGCAATTCATTGGCAATAGTGGTCTACACTGGACCACTCCAAGTGGCCTCTCCTACACAAATAGCAACCGATGATGCAGGGGCTGAGCCAAGAACTAAGGAGCAATCTGACGATCGTGCAAAGCCTAAAGAAAAGAAAAAGAAGTGCTCTAAGGATAAAAAGCGAAAGAAAGAGGAGAATAAAATGAAGAGAAAGAAACATCATGCAACCATATCGACGGTTGTGGATAACTGAGTTAGTTTGTTTTAAGCTTTAATTATAGTATTCATGCATTGCATGTAGCTGTAGGTTTCATTTTGATAAGTATACATTGTCATTGCATTTTCATTGTCATTGTCATTACATTTTTGTGTTAGTGCATTAGGGACAATGCAAACTTTAAGTTTGGGGGAATGCACATGGGGCTTGGGAATGCACCCACATTTCAAAATTTTTGTTTTCGAAAATAAAGCATGCAAGGTTTAATTATAGTTAATGAAAATTGTTCGAAAATTTTTTGTTACATTCGATGCTTAATTCTTGAATCATATAAATTAGCAATGAATGAGTTGGATAAATTTGACAGAAGGTTGTAGCTTCAATTCTTTGATGAATCGATTAGGTTGCATAAGTAATGAATGACTACTATTATTCTTTAAATCTTGAATGAATCTACTTTGTACAGCGTCTTATATTAATATATATAGTTATAAAGTAGAGACACTCCAAAACGGGTGTATTATGGAATGTTATAAAGGGAACACTACAATACAAGGTTAGAAAAATCAATTTGGCCAAAGGTTGTCGTTGCATGAGTGTGTGTCGATACAATTACGTACTCCTAGAGGGTTTGTTGCATCCCATTGTTACTTCTCACGAACAAGGGTACAATAATGCAATGATATCCCTTATTCCAAAAAATGTATATATATACTTAGTATTATACAATAAATGTTGTAATGGTAAATATAACTTAGGGTTTGAAGCATGATGCTAGCATTGTTGAAGTTGCAACCTTATTCATTCATGCTTTTGAATTTTTAACATAATAGTCTTTCATATGAATGTTATTCATCCATTGGAAATTTAAAGGGTTCAAGTTGTTAGAATGATTATTTACCTTAGAAAAATTTTTTGTAGCCTTGCTAGTTTCTATTTTACTTTAGAACAAGTAAAAATTTAAGTTTGGGGGTGTGACAGCACTAGAAAGAACATAGGTTTTCCCCCTACTTATTGGTTAAATTATTCCCATTTAGTTATACCTAGCATACATTTTAGAATTTTCAGTTTCGTAAATTACTTTTATAACTCAATGAATCCTAGCCTATTTTATCATTAATTTTCCTATCTTATTGCATTAATATCGTTGCATGAGTTAATTCCAAATTGCGTCCAGAATTGTTGCCGCACCTAACAGCTGTATGGATCAGAACTAAAATTGTGTGAGCTGTCCAATCTAGTATAACCAACCTGTACAAACAAGGACAGAATAATTTTAGGGAAAGGACACTTGTACTATGGAGGATGACATAAAAGGTGGACATGAGAAGAAAAAGAGGCCTTCTTGAGTTTTTTTTTCTCTCCATCATCATCTTCATCATCCGACCTTGGAGCTTGCAGCCATGGCAGCTTAAACCTCTCATGGGTGAGCCAATCTAAAAACCAGATGCAAACTAGCTCGTAACTAGGAGACCTAAGTGCATGAGAAGAGGGAATAGAGAGATTATGTCGAGTTGTCTAGAGATAGTATTCTCCATTCGATTCTTTCTTATTTCTTTCTAAATGCTGGTGGTTACTCTCTGATTTTTGATTGTATGGAAGTATTGATGAATTCTTGGTGAAATGTTATCTTATGTAATCTTGCTTTTATTGTTTAATCTTGGGGTTTGAATGTTTTTTAACATGGAAGTGTTATTGCAGTCACTGGCACTGGAAAGTGCAGTGATAGTTTGAGCCAACAAGCATTACAATGGAAGTTGAGTGAGGGTTAGAGGAATTTAGTCCACTTGTTCTTAATAGTGCCATACTGCCATCATCGGAAGGTGAGGTTAATATGCATGGTTAAGTCTGAGATTAAATAGAGGAGTAATGTTGATTAAGATATACATTGAATTTTATTGCATCGATAATCACCTATACTTTTATACCTTGTGAGCACTTAGCATTTTGCTGAAGATTCATGTTTGGGATCCCAGTTTATCATCATCATATTTTATTTTATTGTTTTTAAAGTTATTGCTTCGACAACTATCCTCACATTTCATCTCATTTATATCTAGTTATTGTACCAACATTAATAGACAAAAGACACCCATCCTTGTGGGATCAATATCTGACAGACACACATCTGTATTCTATACTTGCATCGACAGTGTACACTTGCACATTATTACTGTGACGTTAAACAGCCGATCAAGTTTTTAGCACCATTGTCGGGGATCGAACCCAGGTACCTACATGACAGGCAGGAATACTCACCACTATACTACAAAAACAACTAAAAAAGAACTACTTATTATTGTCTTTGCTTTTGATAAATTTTATCTTGTTGGTACTAAAGTGATAGTGTATATGGATCATTCGATAATTAAATATTTTCTGGCAAAGAAAGATGCTAAGCTATGATTGATCCGATGAGGCTTTTACTTTAAGAATTCGATCTTGAGATCCGTGATAGGAAAGGGGGTGAAAATTAGGTTGCAGACTATCTTTCAAGATTGAAACAAGAAGAAGAATCCACTCTGTTTCTATTAATGAATATTTTCTGAATGAACAAATCTTTGAGGTACTTCCTTGGTTTGCTGATTTTGCTATCTTTCTGGTCAGTGGAATAATGTAAAATGTCAAATTAAAAAACAAAGTAATTCCTTCATGATACAAGGTATTATTTCTAGGAATATATGTTTTTGTTTAAACAATGTACAGATCAAATGATCAAAAAGTGTACAGCTGAGAGTAAGGTAGTTGATATCCTTTATCACTATCATTTGTCCCTAGGTAGGGGACATTTTGGGTGTTTGCGCACTATAGCTAAAGTGTTGCAAGCTAAGATTTATTGGCTGACTTTATTTAAGGATCCATACACCTATGTGAAAAATTGTGACTGGTGCCAATGAGTTGGAAATATATCAAGGAGGAATGAGATGCCTTTGAGTAATATCTTTAAAGTAGAATTATTTGATGTATGAGGCATCAAATTTTTGGGTCAATTTCCTTCTTATGTAGTAATAAGTACATTTTGGTAGTTGCTAATTACACGTCCAAATGGGTAGAGGCTGAGGAATTTTTGACAAACAATGGCAAAGTGGTCATGCATTTTCTTACATAAGCATGTATTCACTAGGTTTAGGAATTTGAGGGTTATAATTAGTGACAAGGGATCTCACTTTGTGAATAAGTGGCTGAGTTGTTACTTGATAAGTATGATGTGAAGCACAAGGTTGCTACGGCTTATCATCCACAGACAAATGGACAAGCTAAGTTGGCAAACAAAGAAATAAAAGTTATACTTGAGAAAGTGGTGTGTTCAAATCATAAAGATTGATCCAGAAGACTTGATGATGCTCTATAGGCCTACCAAATGACATTTAAGACTCCTTTAGGTATGTCACCATATTGATTAGTGTTTGGAAAAGTTTGTCATTTACCAATGGAGCTTGAGCATAGAGCTTATTGAGCTCTTAAGCAATTCAACCTATATTTGAAGCATGCCAATGAAAAATGGATGTTGCAACTCAATGAATTATATGAAATGCGATTCTTATCTTATGAAAATTCAAAAATATACAAAGAGAAAACAAAGAGATGGCAAGACAAGCACATCCAACCCTGTGTATTCAAAATAAGCCAACAAGTCCTATTGTTCAACTCCAGACTGAGGTTGTTTCCTGGGAAGTTAAAGTATCGGTGGTCCAAACCATTCACTATCAACCAAGTATTACCATATGGACTGGTTGAGTCGCAAGATAGTAAGGGAGGCATGTTTAAGGTAAATGGTCAAGATTTAAAACATTA
Organism: Gossypium hirsutum; assembly: GCF_007990345.1. Taxonomy (NCBI): domain Eukaryota; kingdom Viridiplantae; phylum Streptophyta; class Magnoliopsida; order Malvales; family Malvaceae; genus Gossypium; species Gossypium hirsutum. The sequence goes on along the minus strand of NC_053438.1, from coordinate 26,948,817 downwards.
TTGGGGTCGTTTAGTTCAACGAAGTAAAACTTTTCTCACTCTACTTGAACCATAAGATGTGTATGATGGGGGCTGTTATCTTTCGAAAGATAAATTTTTATGAGCTAAAAGGAATAAATAAATGAATAAATATAAAAAAGAGGGTTTTGAAATGGAAAAGGATATATTTGTTTTCACCTAAGTACTAATCCTTTGTTTTGTCAATTTGCTTTGCTATTACAGCTATTATCGTCGCCACTCTCGTTCCATCACTCCAAATCAGTCGCTATCGATCTAGTGTTATAACCCACAAACCACCATCGATCATCGATTAGGATCATTCCCATGTCAAAACACGACCACTATACCTCACATTTTCCCAAAACTCGATTGACATTTCTTGAACCAACCGTTATCGTCGGTCAAATCCACCATGACCAACTCACCATCATTCAACAATTCATCATCAACAGTGCACCTCCTCTAAGCATTACCTACAATATTCCTTTCATCTACCAACGCAATCCATTGTTCCTTACCCCCATTAGATGTTCACGTAACAAGGTGTTTCTCGACTGCCCACTAAGTGTTAGCATAAATGTTGTGCTAGTGATTGCCAAATTAGAAGTCGTATACCTATTGTTCGATCACTCAAAATCTATTAAGACCTCAGGTACAATACTACTCTTTAATTTTTAGGCTCTTGGTAGTAGGCGAACCATCACAGGAACACAACATGTCTCATAAAAGAAAGCGCTTAGCCATTCAATCTGATAGTTTACAAGCATGGTTCCATATTGATGAAGTAAGAGGGAGGTTTGATTTTATCTTTAAGAATCAATCAATGCTTCCAAATAAAGGATTTAGATTGACAAGCAATTATAGTGCTACTTTGCCACCACTCATTCAGAAAATAGTAGACAAGTTAAGATGGAAGCTGTTATGTTATGCCAGATCACCTTCAGATGTTGATATAGTTCAGGGATTTTATACAAATCTGGCTCCATCCACTACATCAGAGATCCACGTTCGAGAAAAGAATGTATTTCTAACTCTGACAACTATTAAAGATTTATTTGAACTGCCTAACATCGGCGAAGATGGTTATTCCACCATGCTGAAAAATGCCAATTGGGAGTTAGTTAGAGGTACTAAGGGAAATAACAGTTCCTAGAACTGAATGGATAGTTTTGAAGCAAGGTAATCATTCTTACTGAAGGGAATTTCTAACCCCAACAGCTAAGGTATGGCTCTAATTTATTCGATCGATTCTAATGTCTATAACTCATGGTTCTACTATTTCTATAGAACTTATTTTCCTATTGTATGCCATTGTCACTAAAAGGTTTATCAATGTGGGGAGAATAATCCTCAAGGAGATTCGAGACTTTGTAGTAAAATGAATAGGGTGCTCATATTTCCTATCGCTTATCACATTATCATGTCTGCAAAAACGAGTATTGATGTGAGAAACTTTGGAAAAACTCTATAAAAAAGGTACAATTATTATAGGTGATATTGCTAGAGTAATGGGTGGTGTTACTTGACAGAAGAAAATAGAACTGATTGATGATCCAGACATGGTAGAATTGATAGATAAAGACATGACAGAACCGATTTATGATCATGTCATAGCGGAACCAACTGATTATCCTGACTTAGCAGAACTGACTGAACTGACTAGTGATCCAGGTTTGACGAATCCGACACATAAGCCATCATGGACATGTTGCAGCACATGCATCGACAATAGCAAGCTTACTGGAGATATGCAAAAATGTTTTAAAATTGATGGAGTAACTGGCTATGAAGACAGTTATGTCGAAATGGAAACAATGTCGGATAGCGATAATTTTGCAAGTAATTGATGGAGTTTTTCTTTTATTTCTTTCATGTTTTAAAATTATTTTAACTTTAATTACTTTTTATATTTTTATTTTTTCACTGTCACACCCCAAAATTGGGCCCAGAGTTTTGAGGGCAAATTGGGAATTTTGGCTCAGAGTAGATATGGAAAATTCTAAAGTGGGGTAACCCAAAATTATTTTCGATCATAAATTTTGAAAAATTAAATCAATTTATGAAAATAAGGTTGAAAAGATCTTTAATTTTAAAAGAATGACTCTTTTGTAAAAGGGTTTGAATTAGGAGTACCATTAAGGTAAATATCTCAAAGTTTTAAAAATACCCTATTTTCTCCGTCCATCTCTATTAAACTCATGATACTTCTTCTTCATTTTTTTGTTGTTTCTGTCATTTGCTCTCCCAAACCTTAATCACTCAAGTTTATTGTATAAAATTTATTCCTTTGATTTCTATCATCACTCAAGCCATAAATATCCATAGAATTTCAACAAAAACACCCAAAGCACTATTGATTTTGTAATCTTTCAAGTTTGTGGGCTTTTTTAATTTTTGAATAAACCTCATTTTTTTCATCCATCAAGGTAATAATTTGTCTTTCTATTAGTTTTAAATGTTATCTGGTCTTTTAAATAGATTTTTTACCCATTAAATCAAATGTTTTTAATAAATAGTGGATTTTGGGACTTTGAATAAAAAAAAAGGTTTCAAATTTTTTTTCCATTAGTTTTCATGTGATTAGAAGGTTTCTAAACATTCTTTAAATTCTTGTTAAAGAATTCCAACATTTTAATAAATTTTCATGAAATTTGTCATTTTATGTCAAAATTTCAGATCCATGAATCTGTATAGTTTTGAGTAGTTTGAAGGCTGAGAATTATTCTTAAATGTGTAATTAGATTATTGGAATAGATTATAGGCAATGGGAATGAGTAAAGAATAGGATATTTGAGTTTGAAGTTTGTTAGTCGAAATTTTAGTTTCATAAGGAATATAGCTTAGGCTTGCATTTTTGGTCGGTTTAGGTGAGTCTTTGGCTGCTAATTGATGGTGTATGTTGTGTGGTTATTATGTGTGAAGCATCGGAACCGTTGGAGACTTCTACGAGCACAGCCAATGGCAATGAAAAGCTAATTTAAGCTTTCGGCAATTAGACGAAAGCGTTATCAGTGAATGTTTGGAATCGCTACTTGTAGACATGATTCATAATGTTAATTGAGAGCTTAGGAATGGCCTAAACCCTATCCTATATTCTGAGTGTAAGCTTTCTATTTCTCTTATTTTATTTTGGCAAATTATGTGACTATGTGAATAATTGTGGATTTATTATTATGCGATATTGTGTTATGAGATATGTATGATGAATATTGTGAATAGTGTTGTGTTGTGGACATGATATACATGCCAAATGACAGTAATAATGATATGCTAATAATTTAAATATGCAGCGAAATTTCAGTAAGTACATATGTGTTGAAGTGTGGAATGTGATATTATTATGATAGGTAATATGTAAGAATACTTGTATGTGATACATGATGTACTGATTTTAATGCACACATATGTGGTCGGATATGTGATGGCTAGATAAGCATTGTGTGGAACTTAAAATACAATTAAATGTGAATTTGATAAGCATGCATTGTGTACAAGATTGCGATCTAAATTGATGAATATGAATAGAGATGATGTGCATTAAATCAGTAATTAAAATTGTAAAATTGTGGATATTTTGTCCTTGTGATCTCTTGCAATTGTTGGATATAGTTGGTATGCCATAAGATTGTGGGTACTCACCCTTGTGTTTTTTTATTTGGTCATTGAGGCTCCGGGACAGTTTGGAGAGATAACGGAACATGAGCCAAGCTCCATTCATCGGGTATGATGGTGTGTTGGATAATGTTAGCTAAATGCTACGCTTTTGGGATATATTCAACTCTACGAGTCATTTGGTGTGTTGGAGATCCGTGTATCTGATACGTGGTGATAGAGTCTACTTTTATGTTGTGTATACATTGTGGTTACTCCAACATTCACTGAGCTTGTTTAAGCTCACCCATTCTTTCAAACCATTGCAGATATTTAGTGTTTGTGGTGTAAGCAGTGAGGGGATACCAAGGAAGTGATCCAATTTAGGCTTTAGTATTTGCGTAGGTGGTATTAGTCTTATTCTTTGAACTATGGGGAGAAGGCAATGTGGTTAGACTTGATCGATTATTATTGTGGTCCTTATGAAATTTTATGGGTTTAATTTTCTAGTACTTTTGATGGATGTTATAAATATTTCATTGTTATTGTTTTAGTTTGAATATTTTCTATTTTGAAGTGACATGAACTGTATGTATGGTCAATGGATGTTGAATAATGTGGTAGATTTGTTGCATAAATATTTTCATGATGTTTTGGATGTTTTCATAGCTTATTTTCTCTTAGGATTTATGGACTTGGAACTTGTAATGTTGATCCTTGCTTAGACATGTTTTCGATGAATGAACTGTTATTATGGTTGTTTTGACGATGGTTTGATGAGCTAAAATTTGCATGTTGAATAGTTATTAGTTAGAATGTACTATGTCTTAAACTGCTATATTTTTGTTGTCTAAAATAAGGGCATCAATATTTCGGTTTTAAAGTCAATACCTCCATGATTTTTTAAAATATAGGTAGCTAGTAGTGCATCGATACCATATCACAAGTATCAATACTCAATGAAATAAAACCAATACTTTTTTATATGTACCGATATTTTCTGAGTTTTAATTTTTAAGCAAGAAACAGAAAGTTGTTTTGGCATCAATTTTCCAAGCGGTATCAATACCATATAAAAAAATTATCGATACCCTAGTTTCAATATCGATACCTAGGTGAATTGTATTGAAATTTTGTTGAATGATTCATATGCATGTTATAATTGCGTAATAAGCTCGATTGATGTTTGTATGGCTTAATTTAACGTTGCTTTGAGTATTCGTGACATAGGAAATCTATATATGTTTAAGATTAATAATATGACATTAATCGCATGTTCGATGAGATATTTGGCCATGATTGTTGATGAGATGGTGGTATGACATCCTAATATTAGGCTCGGCGTCTGGACCGGGTATATGGTGTTACATTTGCACAATAAACTTTAGTTGCAATTATGAATAACAATGTTAAAACTTGCCATTCATTTTTTTCTCTGATATATGATTTTCAGTAATGAGGACATTACTTCTCATTAGTGGGGAGAAAGACTATGTCGTAATCTAAAGGGTGTTTCGATAAATTATTTTTGTTGAAAGTTGATTCTTCCATGGAGGTGTTTTAAGCGAAAGGTTGCTTAATATTTAATTTTTTTTACAATAATGTAGTTCTAGTGTATGCATAAATCCTTATTATTTCAAGTATGTTTATGTTAACTGAATTATGATGTGAATGCAGATCTTAGTGATTATATATAAGGTCAACCATGAAAATTTTAAATTCCTATGAAAAAATTAAGCATGCATGAAGGTTTAAGTCTTTAGAATTGACTTAGTAATTTCCTTGTGGTGGAATACTATTAGGCATATCAATTTAAAAATGATTTAGGCAAATTTTTGTTTGAATCATTTGAGCTTTTCGAGCCAACCTTATTAAATATTTTTCCCTTGAAAACCTATTTTAAGCTGCATGACCTGTTCTTTTTAAAACCTTGTACTAACGAGCCATCCCTTGTTTAAATACTGGTCTTTATTTTTCCACCAAACCTTAGACTCAGTTTGTTTTGGACATTTTTTGTGTTTAAGTTTGGGGGAGTTAGAGAGCAGTATTGGGTGCTCATTACAAATGCTCAATGTTGATTTATATGTAGTTGTATGCTCGAGAAGGTACCCTATATTATGCAAGTAATGCAAGTAAAAATTAGTAGTTATCGAAAGGGGTACTAGTGAGCACATACTTTCAAATTGAGAATAAGGGAAGAATTGGGTATTTTAGGGGATGATTGCATTTCGAAGGCTCAAGGTAAGCTGGGTTAACAGTTGATTAGCACAAAATGTCCATCTATTTCCATACCTTGAACCAAGCCATGTTACAACCTTGTTAAATACCTATTGATTTAAATTACTATGTCTACTACATTAGTGGAGAGGAATTATTGAGTTCAACATATGAAAACGTAATTTAAACATTAGGATTGTTGCTTAGCTTAATCAAAGGAAAATTTTGGTTGGGAATAACTGAGTACACATTCATGAGAAGAAGGCATTCGGTTCATAATTTTGTTAGCACTTTAATACTTGAGAGAAATTGGATGATATATGCACCTGAGTTACATATTTGCAAAATTAATTTGAGCATAATTTTTCTAATGCATGACCAAAATGGAGAATTAATTATACTTACTATATTGAACCTATGTGTTTTAACATATATCAAGTGTCATCACTCAGAATGAGCAATTAATTAAGTTTGGGGTGTTTTTAGCTTACAAATCCATACAAGTTAAAGGTGATTGATAACAATTTCTGTTGTAATTATTCTAAATTCTACTGATTGTAAATTGTTATTGGAATAATGCAATTTTTTATTTATGTTCTAGAACATGAAGTTTTATCCATGAAGGTGAATGGTGAACTCAAAGGAAAGAAAGAATTGAAATTCACATGCTGATGCTCAATGCCACAACATTGTTGCAGCTTTGGACCAACGAGGTCAAGCTCAGAAATGCACATATTTTGAAACCCTGTTTCAACTATTTTAGATTTCATAATTCCTCTTGACTCAATGCTAGAGTGGACTAATAAGCTAGGATAGCCCAAAAGACCCCAAACCGTCAACTAAGGGAGGAAGAAGCCCAAATCATCTACCTACATGCCCAAAACTGTCCAAAAGACAAAGTAAACATCCATCTCAACCACATGGTGGGAATCAAGCAACCTTCTCAACTACATGGACAAAAAAAAAAGCAACCTCCTCCTTGAAATCAAGGAAACTACCACCTACATGGAGGAAATCAAGCATTGACACCAAAAATAGTAAAAAAGAAAGATGAAATTAATGGGGGTTCGCTAGTATAAATAGAGGCAAGATGTTGAAAGTTAAACACACACATTTAAGAGCATTCATCTCATAAGAACCCACTGAAATTGAGAGAGAAATACAATAAGTTGAGAGCAAAAAAGTTAGCAAAGCTTAAGAGCAATAGTGTTCAAAGTGGTGCAAAGAAAGAGGAGGAGGATAATTGTGAGCAGTACCATGAAAAACCACCAGGATCAACTTTCTAGTTTTCTTTCCTTTTGTCTATTACTTTGTTCTATGTTGATAAACATGATTGTAACTTATTTCTTTGGTTTCAATTTAATTATCATGGCCTAAGTTTGTTGATGCTGGAATGATTTTGATTCATTAGCTTTAGTTATTAATGCTTTGCTAAAGAAGTTCTGTGCATTTGGTTGTTCAAGTGAAAAACAATTCCTATGATTCCTTAGCTTTAGTTTTTTTTATGGAACCGTATGCTTAATCATCTTTTCACTTGTTGATATTGTAATTTAGAGCACTCTCATTTTAAATTTGAGAACAATGAGTATTTTGCATATCATGTTAAAGTTGCAAGTTTTAATAAGCATTCTTAGATGTTTTGTTTCCTTGAGGACAAGCAAAGACTTAAGTGTAGGGGAATTTGATCTGCCAAAAATTGTTGTGACAAATTAAGCTCTTTTCACTAATTAAGGAGCTTGTATTCAAGTGATTTTCTTTCTTTTAAGTTCAGTTTTAGAATTATTTAGTTTCAAACTCAAATTGAATAAACTGAGCTTTTAGTGTTGGTGATGCGATCCCAGTTTAATGGATTAATCCAAGTCGATTAGTTGCCCGATCGTAAACGAAGAAGTATTGTTTGGTTGAGAAGTTTAATAGAGAATAGGTTAAGTTCGGTTTATGGAAATCAAAATTTTGGTTTGAAAAAGAAATGATAGAAGTGTTTAGGTTAGGTTGGGAAGAAATGGTTTAGGTTTGATCGAATTGGTTTCGGTTTAGGTACGAAATGAAATGGACTTGAAATTTGGAAGGTGGATAGGAATTGGTAAAAATGACTTCAAAAAGATCAAGAATGAACCAACGCTAAAGTTCAGTGTTGACCCGAGACTTATAGGACCTTAAAGGTGTTCGAAATGGTAAGTTTGGAACCTTGACCTGATACTTAGATAAGTATGAACCAAAGGTATAAAGATGAACGCCACACTCGGTTAAAGGAGTGATAAGTTCGAAAAGAGACTCGGGTAGACGCCACTAGAAGCTAGACAAGTCTTTCGGGTCTCGAACGAAATTTGACAGAAAGTGACTCACAAATTCAGCAGCAATTCATTAACAAATTGTCAAAAAGTTCCTTTACAAAATGAGATAACAACTATTTATAGGCAAGCTTTAAGCTAGTCGAATAGTCAAATACATACTTAAGAACTAAGAAAATAAAATTCATTTAATTGTCATAGCAAGATTCGGCAAAAGCTCCAATGGACAACTTCTAGATTAAGCAATGAACTTGGAAATTTTGGAAGATGCATGACAGTAGCTAGGTTCGGCCAATGAGCTTAAATAAGCTCATTCAATGTGCAACTTTTGCTGAAAAGTTACCAGCAATTAAGGAGGTATTGAGTAGTCATCTGAGGTGTGAAAACTTAGCTTTGAAGAGTCCTTAAGTGTGAACATACCCAACCAAATGGTCATTGGTGTGAACTCCATGTGTGAACGGTTTTATGTTGTTTTGGGGAATGGATTCAATCAGCTGAAAATTCACTTAAAGAACTATGCATGTATCGCCAAATACATTGAATCCGACGTGCATGCACCTTGCTTAATTACTCTCCCACATTCGGCCAACCTACAAACATTGATGAACCAACTTAAATTAATTCACATTCAGCTGAACATAATTGAAAACATAACTTGGACAATTTAAATGCACATAATTAAAAAAAAAACTAGACAAATTTAATTAAGCTAAGACACCATTAATTCGGTTAGAACAAAAAACATATTAAAAACATGCAATAAGCTTATTAATGAGCTGTAGGATTTAAGAAAAATTAATAATATGCAATAAACAAGCTAACATAAATACTTAAATTTGTCCAGATTTTTTAATCAAATTAAATGCTAATGATTATTGAGCTGATTTAACTAATTTAATTAACTTAATTAATTTATTCCAGTAGCTATAAACATGCATAAATTAAATTGAGCATATTTAAACTTATTGAGCTGAATTTGAGCTTAGTTCAGCTCGCAACAAGGTGCAATGAGAACTCGAAGGGTAAGTCCAAGTCTCCTCGATCTGTTCAGCTAGGGTCTCACCTTACACTTTGTCTACTAAAGCCGAAAGAGCCTTTTTGAAGTGTTTGGCTCGCAATCAGGTGATAGAACCTCCGAGCAGCTCCATAGGATCCTTGTTCGAGCTAGATGTGACTTGGGGTGTGGCCGTATCATCCTCCCCCTCTTCAAAATGATTTTCCCTCAAATCGGAATCTGCATCAAAAGGGGACAAGTCAGACACATTAAAGCTCGCACTTATATTATACTCACCCGTTATATCAAGTCGATAGGAATTTTCGTTGATCTGCTCCAACACTTGAAAGGGCCCATCTCCACGCGGTAATAGCTTTGATCTACGTTGGGCAGGAAACCGTTCCTTTCTCATGTGAACCCAAACCCAATCGTCGGGTTCAAAGACAACTCTTTTTCGGCCCTTGTTCGCCTTTTGAATGTAGCTCTCGGTCCTTGCTTCAATATTGGCCCGAACCTTTTGGTGTAACTCTTTCACATACTCACCCTTTTTCCTAGCATCAGCATGAATAAATTGATCATTAGGTAGAGGCACTAGATCTAAAGGAGTTAAAATGTTAAATCCATAAACTATTTCAAAAGGAGAGTATTTAGTTGCCAAATGAACGGATCAATTATATGCAAATTCGATATGCGGCAAACACTCCTCCCGCGACTTTAAATTTTTCTGAATGATGGCCTACAACAGAGTAGATAGCACACGATTAACTACTTCCATTTGACCATCCGTTTGGGGGTGACAAGCGGTTGAGAACAGCAACTTAGTTCCATACTTCCCCCACAACGATCTCCAAAAATGGCTTAAAAATTTGGTGTCTTGATCAGATACAATCGTTCTTAGGATGCCATGTAAACGAAAAATTTCCTTAAAGAAAAGAGTAGCAACATGAACAGCATCATCAGTTTCTGTACAAGCTATAAAGTGAGATATTTTTGAAAAACGATCGACAATAACAAAAATGGAGTCTTTTCCCTTTTTAGTTCTAGGCAATCCAAGGAAAAAATCCATGGATATGTCCATCCAAGCTGCGTCGGGTATAGGAAGTGTTGTGTACAACCCATGCGGCTTAACCTTAGATTTGGCTTTCTTGCACGTCACATATCGTTCACAGACTCGCTCAACATCCCGCTTCATTCTAAGCCAATAGAAATGCTCTTGGAGCATTGCTAAAGTCTTTCCCAGGCCAAAGTGGCCCATGAGGCCCCCGCTATGCGCCTCATTAACTAATAGGTCCCGGACAGAACTTCGCGAAATACACAATTTGCCTTCTTTGTAAAGAAATCCATCGTACCTATAAAACTTATCAACAGCAACATTTTCACAAGCAACAAACATTTCTCCAAAGTCATCATCAGTAGCATATAAGTCTTTCAAAAATGTAAACCCAAGTAGTTTAGAATCTAAATATGACAAGAGTGTATACCTTCTCGAAAGAGCATTAGCCACCATGTTATCCTTACCTTTTTTTTATTTCATGACATAGGGAAATGATTCTAAATACTCTACCCATTTAGTGTGGCGTTTATTTAGCTTGTGCTGGCCTTTGATATGTTTTAATGCCTCGTGATCGGAATGGGTCACAAATTCCTTCGGCCACAGGTAATGCTGCCACGTCTCGAGAGCTCGAATGAGAGCGAACATCTCTTTTTGTCGTAGATTGGGTAGTTCAACGTGACTCTGTGCAGTTTTTCGCTAAAATAAGTGATTCGTTTCCCATCTTGTGTTAACACGGCTCCTATTCCCACACCTGAAGCATCACATTCAATTTCAAATGTTTTAGTGAAATCAAGTAAAGTAAGTAAAGGTGCATTAGTAAGATGTTCTTTAAGTAAAACAAATGCTTTTTCTTGCTCTTCGGTCCATTGAAAGGCTGAATTCTTTTTTTATCACACAAGTCAAAGGTGCGGCTACAGTGCTGAAATTAGGCACGGATCGCCTATAAAAACTCGCCAATCCACGGAAACTTTGGACTTGGCTTATGCTAGTCGGTCTCGGCCACTCTTGGATTGCTTTGATCTTTTCTTGATCTACTTCCAAGCCTCTTGAACTGACCACAAAACCTAGAAAGACAACATTGTCAGAAAAAAAAGTGCATTTCTTGATATTAGCATATAAAGTTCCCTTTCTAAGAACTTCCAAAATAGACCTGAGATGCGTGATATGATCTTCCAAAGTTTTGCTATAAATGAGGATATCGTCAAAATATACAACAACAAACTTACCAATGAAAGATCTTAACACGTAATTCATTAACCTCATAAATGTACTAGGTACGTTGGTTAGGCCAAATGGCATGACCAACCATTCGTACAAACCATGCTTGGTTTTGAAGGCCATCTTCCATTCGTCGCCTTCTCGCATTCGAATTTGGTGGTAACCGCTCTTTAAATCAATTTTCATGAATAGCTTGGCACCACTTAGTTCATCAAGCATGTCATCTAAGCGAGGTATCGGATGCCGATACTTAATAGTTATTTTGTTCACGGCTCGGCAGTTGACACACATTCACCATGTGCCATCTTTCTTTGGAACCAACAGGACCGATACGGCACAGGGGCTAAGTAATGCGACCGTGCCCTGCAAAGAACTTAGCTCGAGCAAGGATCCTATTATTCTTCCTTAAGGACCGATTACGCGAGCTCGTGCTAAACAATTCAAGGAAGCCATTTCAATTTTAGCTCATCAACTTTGGGACGAGATATCGACTGGAAGTGTTGGGCACATTCGTACCAGCTTTACGAACCTTTCGTGCATATTTTTGCAAGCTAAATTTAGCTCCATTTCAGCCCCATGAGCTCGAATCAGCTCAAATTCAGCTCAGTTTCATTTAGACATTAATATAGTTGCTAGAATAATTATTTGAGTTAGTTAAATTAGTTATACATAGCTCAATTAATAATCGTTGTTTAATTGGTCTAAAATCTATACAAATTTAAGTATGCATGTTAATTGTGTTTTTATTGCATGTTATTAAGTTGTCTTAAATCTTATAGCTTATAAATATGTTTTTGTTATTGCATGTTTTTAATGTGTCTTTTCCTAACCGAATTAATTGTGTCTTAACTTAATTAATTGTGTCTAGTTTTAATTATGTGAATTTAAATTGTCTAGATTATGTTTTAGTTATGTTCAGCTGAATGTGAAATTAATTTAAATTGATTCATCTCTTTTGTAGGTTGGCCGAATGTGGGAGAGTATTTAAGCAAGATGCATTCACCATAGATACAATGAACTTGGCGATACATGCAAGTGAATTTTCAGCTGATTCATTTCTCAACAAAATACCATAATGCTGTTCACACCAATGACTATTCGGTTGGGCATGTTCACACCTAAAGGACTATTCAAGGCTGACTTTTCACACTTATTTTGGCTATTCACGTTCTCCTTTAATGCTGGTATCTTTTCAGCCAAGAGTTGCATTTTAATAAGCTCATTAAGCTCATTGGCCGAACCTAGTTGCTGCCATGCACCTATCCAAGTTCTCCAAGTTCGTTTGCTTAGTCTAGAAGCTGCCCATTGGACTTCAATCAGCTGAATTTAGCTATAGCAATTCAATGTTTAATTCTAGAATTTTCCAGCTCATTCTAGCTCAATTTACTTAGGTATGAAGAAGACCATTCGACTACCTAGTTGAACACTATAAATAGTTGTTCATTTTCATTGTAAAAGGACTTTTGGCATTATTGTTAATGAATTGCTACCGAATTTGTGAGTCATTTTTCTCTCAAATTTCGTTCGAGACCCGTAAGACTTATCTAGCATCTACTGGCGTCTACTCGAGTCTCTTTTTCAAACTTATCACTTCCTAAACCGAGTGTGGCGTTCAACCTATACCTTTGGTTCATACTTACCTAAGTATCGGGTCAAGGTTCCTATTTTACCAAACTCAACTTCTTAAGGTCCTATAAGTTTCGGGTCAACACACAACTTTTGTGTTGATTCTTTCTTGACCTTTTTGATCCATTTTTGTACCAAAACCCATACCCTTTCGTACTTACACCAAAATTCATTTTGTACCAAAACCTATACCATTCGTACCTATACCAAACCCTATTTTGTACCAAAACCAATACCATTCCCTAACTAAACCTAAACCATATTCGACCAAATTTAGCCTACTTTCTTTTAAACTTTAAAACCAAGACATACTTCTTCGTTTAACGATCGGGCAACTAAACGACTCGGCTTCATCCACTAAATTGAGATCACATCATTTGGTATCAGAGTTGGTTAAAACGAGAAGTACGGAAGTCCAAAGTCATCCCAGAATAGGTATGTGAAAAAAAATTAAAAAAATTCAAAAAAATTGAAAAAAAATTCAAAAAAATTTGAAATTAAAAAAAATTATTACGAAATTAATTTAAAAAAAATTTGTGAATTAAAAAGAAATTTTAAAAAAAGTGTTCAAACGATTTGTTTTCAAGCTCTGTGAATTGAAAAAAATTCTTTCTTTTCACGCCACACATCTTAAAAACTATCATTGTTTCTTTTAGCCTACCCTTTTAACTTAACGTCAATCCTTTGCAACCCTTTTGAAGCCGACCCCTAGTCTACGATAACGTCACATCGAGTCTCCTACGAACTCACGAGAGAAAATCGAGTGGAAAAAGGCACGAGTGTGTGAGCGCATTAGAGCAGAGGTAAAAGCCTAGGAAGAGTGCAAACACGAGTGTGTGTGACACTAATTTTTCTTTCCGAGTGAACGTGAGATTTTGTGGTAAGGTTATTATCTTTTAAAATTCTTCATGTCTAGAAGTCCAGAAGGGAACATGGCCGAAAGGAACGAAAGACAACCTATTCGTAATGTCCCAGATCTTAACTTACAAGCCTTGTTGCGAGAAGTGGAGCGATTATTCGATCGCAAGCTCGAGCCTATACAAGAAAGGCTTGATTTAGTCAAAGAGCGAGGCCAACGAGAGAGATGCCTCAAAGTCCATGAAGAAATTACGGAAGGCAACGAGACCCCGAAGAAGACTTTGATGCCCCTAGTGAGGCTGAAAGTGATCAAGGGTCAAATCTAACCGACCGACGGAGAGGCCAACGACATCAAGGCCAAAGGGAGCGTGGACGTGTCGACGATGATTTAAAGAATATAAAACTTGCCATTCCTCCATTTCAAGCCAAGTCAGATCCCGAAGCGTATTAGGAGTGGGATAAAAAGATAGAACTCGTTTTTTATTGCCACAACTACTCTGAAGCCAAAAAAGTGAAGTTAGCGGCACTCAAATTCTCCGACTACGCTATGATTTGGTGGGACCAACTCATCACAAGTCGACGAAGAAATGGCGAGCGACCCATAGCCACTTAGACTGAAATGAAGGCACTTATGCGGAGACGATTCATTCCATCCTACTATCATAGGGAGCTTTACCAGAAACTCCAAAGCCTTTCTCAAGCGTCAAGTGAGTTATAATTGTACAAAAATAACTACGAGTTATAATTTATATTTCTAGATTCCTTAGTGAGCCTACTTTCTATAGAAAAAAGTGAGAACACCATATGAAAATCATATGATGAGAAAATTGATTTTTAGTGAATAAAGGTCAGAACCGTCAGGCAGTGAAATAGGGGAGAATTTAATGAATAAACTGTACTAATTGGCTAATCCAAAAATTCTAAAAATTTTATGGTAAGATAATATATGAGTGTAGTTTTACGGAAAATTTATAGATCTAAATTTCAAGTTTCGTAATTCGAGTTATAATTAAATTAGTGACTATTGCGTAGGTGCACAGCATTATTGTGAACAGTGAAAGAAATTTTAAAAGCAAATTTTTATGGTCTGAACTAGTAAGTTAAATCAGATAACGCCTCGTGCTCAACTCCGGCAACGGTCTCGGGTAAGGGGTGTTACATTTCCACTCAACTTTCTCTCGTGATTTCGTAAGAGGCTCGAGATGACGCTATCGTAGTCTAGGGGTCGGTTTCAAAGAGGTTTGCAAAGGATTGACGTTAGGTTAAAGGTAGGCTAAAAGAAGCAATGATGGTTTTTAAGAAGTGTGGCGTGAAAAGAAAGAAAAGACGGAAGAAGGTAATCGGGATACAAGATGTAACAATCTTTCTTCAATTCACAGAGTTTGAAAACAAATCGTTTGAACATTTTTTCTCTCTCTTTTTTTTTAATTCCAATTTTTTTTAATCACGAAATTTTTTTCTATTAATTGCGTATATTTTTTTCCTTTTTTTAATTTTGAAATTTTTTTCAAAATTTTTTTCACGTACCTATTTCGTGATGAATTTGAACGTCTGTACTTCTCGTTTTAGTATCTCTGATACCAAATAATGCGATCTCAGTTTAGTGGATTAATCCGAGTCGATTAGTTGCCCGATCGTAAACGAAAAAGTATTGTTTGGTTGAGAAGTTTAATAGAGAATAGGTTAAGTTCGGTTTATGGAAATAAAAAGTTTGGTTCGAAAAAGAAAGGATAGAAGTGTTTAGGTTAGGTTGGGAAGATATGGTTTAGGCTTGGTCGAATTGGTTTCGGTTTAGGTACAAAATGAAATGGACTTGAAATTTGGAAGGTGGATAGGAATTGGTACAAATGAGTTCAAAAAGGTCAAGAATGAACCAACACTAAAGTTGAGTGTTACCCGAGACTTATAGGACCTTAAAGGTGTTCGAAATGGTAAGTTTGAAACCTTGACCCGATACTTAGATAAGTATGAACCAAAGGTATAAAGATGAACGCCGCACCCGGTTAAAGGAGTGATAAGTTCAAAAAGAGACTCGGGTAGATGCCACTAGAAGCTAGATAAGTCTTTCGGGTCTCGAACGAAATTTGACAGAAAGTGACTCACAAATTCAACAGCAGTTCATTAACAAATTGTCAAAAAGTTCCTTTACAAAATGAGATAACAACTATTTATAGGCAAGATTTAAGCTAGCCGAATAGTCAAATGCATACTTAAGAACTAAGCAAATAAAATTCATTTAACTGTCATAGCAAGATTCGGCTGAATGAGGAGCTCCAATGGACAACTTCTAGATTAAGCAATGAACTTGGAAATTTTGTAAGATGCATGGCAGCAGCTAGGTTCGGCCAATGAGCTTAAATAAGCTCATTCAATGTGCAACTTTTGCTGAAAAGTTACCAACAATTAAGGAGGTATTAAGCAATCATCTGAGGTGTGAAAACTCAACTTTGCAGAGTCCTTAAGTGTGAACATACCCAACCGAATGGTCATTGGTGTGAACTCCATGTGTGAACGGCTTTATGTTGTTTTGGGGAATGGATTCAATCAGCTGAACATTCACTTGAAGAACCATGCATGTATCGCCAAATACATTGAATCTGATGTGCATGCACCTTGCTTAATTACTCTCCCACATTCGGCCAACCTACAAAAATAGATGAACCAACTTAAATTAATTCACATTCAGTTGAACATAATTGAAAACATAACTTGGACAATTTAAATACACATAATTAAAAAAAAACTAGACAAGTTTAATTAAGCTAAGACACCAGTAATTCGGTTAGAACAAAAAACATATTAAAACCATGCAATAAGCTTATTTATGAGCTGTAGGATTTAAGGTAAATTAATAATATGCAATAAACAAGCTAACATAAATATGTAAATTTGTCCAGTTTTTTAAACAAATTAAATGCTAACGATTATTGAGCTGATTTAACTAATTTAACTAACTTAATTAATTTATCCAGCAGCTATAAACATGCATAAATTAAATTGAGCTGATTTAAACTTATTGAGCTGAACTTGAGCTTAGTTCAGCTCGCAACAAGGTGCAATGAGAACTCGAAGCTAGATAAATTAATTAAGTTCGAAAAAAGACTTGGGTAGAAGCCACTAGAAGCTAGATAAGTCTTTTGGGTCTCGAACGAAATTCGAGAGAAATTGATTCACAAATTCGGCAGCAATTCATTAACAAATTGTCAAAAAGTTCCTTTCCAAAATGAGATAACAACTATTTATAGGCAAGCTTTAAGCTAGCCGAATAGTTAAATGCGTACTTAAGAACTAAGCAAATAAAATTCATTTAACTATTATAGCAAGATTCGACTGAATGAAGAGCTCCAATGGACAACTTCTAGATTAAGCAATGAACTTGGAAATTTTGGAAGATGCATAGCAGCTGTTAGGTTCGGCCAATGAGCTTAAATAGGCTCATTCAATGTGCAACTTTTGCTGAAAAGTTACCAATAATTAAGGAGGTATTGAGCAGTCATCTGAGGTGTGAAAACTCAGCTTTGAAGAGTCCTTAAGTGTGAACATACCCAACCGAATGGTCATTGGTCTAAACTCCATGTGTGAACGGCTTTATGTTGTTTTTGGGAATGGATTCGATAAGTTGAACATTCACTTGAAGCACCATGCATGTATCGCCAAATACATTGAATATGATGTGCATGCACCTTGCTTAATTACTCTCCCACATTCGGCCAACCTACAAAAATAGATGAACCAACTTAAATTAATTCACATTCAGTTGAACATAATTGAAAACATAACTTGGACAATTTAAATACACATAATTTAAAAAAAAAACTAGACAATTTTAATTAAGCTAAGACACCAGTAATTCGGTTAGAACAAAAAACATATTAAAAACATGCAATAAGCTTATTTATGAGCTGTAGGATTTAAGATAAATTAATAATATGCAATAAACAAGCTAACATAAATACTTAAATTTCTCCAGTTTTTAAAAAAAATAAATTTGAGCTGATTTAACTAATTTAACTAACTTAATTAATTTATCCCAGCAGCTATAAACATGCATAAATTAAATTGAGCTAATTTAAACTTATAGAGCTGAATTTGAGCTTAGTTCAGCTCTCAACAAGGTGCAATGAGAACTCGAAGGGCAGGCCCAAGTCTCCTCGATGTGTCCGGCTAGGGTCTCGCCCCACACTTTGTCTACTAAAGTCGAAAGAGCCTTTTTGAAGTGCTTGGCTGGCGATCAGGTGATAGGACCTCAGGGTAACTCCATAGGATCCTTGTTCAAGCTAGATGTGACTTGGGGTGTGGCCATATCAGTTGGTTTATGACCTTTTAAGTTGAGCCAGGTCTAAGGAAGAACTAACAAGTTGATTGAGAGTACAAGACAACATTTTAAGCCAAGGAGTCACTGAACTACCACTGTTGTCGCAACATTCAAGGAGAAAGTTGTTACATTGAAGTAAGCCTTAACACTTAGTCGATTTTCCAACCCAAGACCACAAGGCAAGCTATTGGAGTTGATCTCGTGACATCACAAAGGAAAAGTCACGACATTCCATCTGAAGTCTCAAAGACCAAGTATTCTACCAAAAAAGTTACGACACCGACTATAGGGTGTCGCAACAACGATTCAATGAGGCTAATAATTATGCAAGAGTGTTTTCGTTTGTACAATATTACTTAACTTGTTAGATAGTTTGTAATTGACCTAAATAGGTCGTAATACATTAACAAATGATTTGGGGGTTCTAAATTGGTTTCTTAAGTTCTTTTCATAGAATTAATTAGGGTTTTAGGTAGATTTAGAATTTTCTTTCAAATTTTAAGTACTTTGTGATTCTAAATAGAAATTTATTTTTAATTTTATTTTCAATTACTTTATTCTATTATCTTTTTTAACACCAAAGCAATGCTCAATCATCATCCGTAGGTTCAATAATCAAAGCATCAATTGTAGATTTTTGGATTTCTGAGCATTATTTCTTCTCTTTTATTTTATGTTTAATTGAATGTTTGATAACTGGATAGAAATGTTTGCATTTAGAATGGCCATTAACTAAAACTCTAGTAAGGTTTATTGACCGAGGTGGGAGTGATTAGCTTCGATTTAGGGTTTGAAGCTGATTAGTTGGAATAGGTTGAATGAATTTAAACCCCAAAATTGACAAATCTAGGAAGTAACTTAGGTAGATGAGATCAAAAGTGCATTATACTTGGCACCAGTTCAACCTAGTCCTATTTAATTTATCAGGTCAAAATATAAGTGAGTTAAGTCGATCATTTAATCTAGTTATAGGTTGAAAGGTACTAATTATGTTATTATTAGCTAATTAGTAAAAATCCTTGAATCTAAGTTAATCATGAACATGGAAGTTAATCATCTATTTGTCTGCTTAAATTGATTGTGATTTTGGTATTTACATTTTCTATAATTTAGTTTTATTTTGCAATTTATCCATTTAGATTCACCATAATATGATTAGTACATAGTATCTATATAGACCTTGGTAGTGTGTTTTTCCTTACTGATAGTTTAGTTTAAACAAATCTCCCTTGGGTACGATCCTCAGGATACTTAAGTATTTCATTGTAAATAAAAACTATATTACAATTTGACATATTCGCTTGTAGATACTGCACTATAGTTCTATATCTAACTGCAGTTTTCTAAGCCTTGGTGCACATTGTAACACCCCACGCCCAACCCAACCATCAAAACTGGGTATGGAGCATTACAACTTGACTCATTAGATTACTCCAACACTTCTCTTTAAACACTTAGAAAATTCTGTAGATTCGACTTGTGTGGCACCACATTTCACAATTTCTAATCATATTTTGGAGCATTACAACTTGACTCATTAGATTACTCCAACACTTCTCTTTAAACACTCAGAAAATTCTGTAGATTCGACTTGTGTGGTACCACATTTCACAATTTCTAATCCATATTTATCTGGAAACAAGTTTTAAATTGATACTCTGCCTTGCTCAAAGATTTAAAATATACAAAAATAGCCTACAGTGACTATCTTAATCACTTTCGTAAATCACAGGTAAAAAAAGGCCGATCAATGATACAATTATCTTTCAAATAAATGCAAAATATCAATTTAATAAAAATGGTGGTTCAGCAAGGAATGACATCTAAAAAATGTCCTAATAAACCCTATCGAATACATGTTAACCATAAAATAAGAAAGCTCACAGATGGTCGCAAGTATGGTGGATTCCCTTTAACACTTCACTCAATCTAAGAACCTGAAAGAAAAAGGGAAAACGGGGTAAGTTCATAAGAACTTAGTGAGTTCCTAGAAAGATTAATCTTAATGAATAATAGCAGAAGTTAAGGAATAGGAACTCAGGCTGACAACTGACTCGCCATATTTGGCAACTACATCCCTCTAATCCACAAGACATCTGGCAAATCCTACCTCGACTCACTCCGTCCATTAGCGTATTTCACAGGTTTACATTTTCATGCATGAAAATTGCGGGCATATCTGCTCCGTGGGCTTGTTACTTATGTGGTCTAACCCGTTTATGATAATAGGTTTATTGTTTATACTTTTCATGCAACATGTATCAACTCATGCGCCTTTTTCTTTTTCTCTCATACTCCCTTCCTTGTGCTAGCTTTTGACCCCGGTTCCTGAAGAACACATCATTTCTTGGATCTTCAAAACCTCTCATCTGCCATACATAAACATTCCCTCTGTATCATCCTCACTCCCTTCCTTGTTTTAGACACATAAGTGTTCCCCCACAAGGTAGGGTTTTCACTAATCACAATTTGCATCTATGTGTCATACCGGAGGTGAAAAATTTGTCTTGGATCTTCAATATCAATGTACATATCATTCCACTGATACCTCCTTACTACAATATGGATATGGATCTTATTCACCAAGGAAAGAGTTTTCATACTTTATATATATCTGGTCATTAAGTCATTTTTATTGTGTTTGACAATGCATGCAACTGAGTTTGGCAACATATTTCTCTAAACACGAAAACTAGTGACAATGGACGGTATCACTTACCTGGCTGAACGAAGAAAACTATTAGTTGAAATAACACAGATTATGACTCTAGATACGAAAGAACTCACTAGAATACTTTACTTTAGATCTTTATCTACTCTACTGGTTCCTTACCTTTTGTACTAGGGCCTTCTCCCATGTCTTTAGCTAAACAATGAAACAACTCTTTTAATGATCAAGAACTACCAACATGCTCTAACATATCAAGAACCTATAGTCATGCAACCAGTTTTTGGGTAAAATTTTTTGTCATACCAAGAACTCAAAATATACTACTACATTTCTTATGTTAGCATCTATCTACCTATCTGGTAAAACTTAAAGAAAGGTTTAAGAATTTACCAGTAGACAACTATCGTACAAGCTTTCCTAAGCTTTAACAGTTAACACCTTCGTTAGCAAGGAAGAACTCTTTTGGTTTCTTCGATGATAACAAAGTCTAGTGGAAAGGATGATTCAGAAGTCTTCTCACCAGTACTACTCTATCCTATTTATATCTAACTCATGGACAAATCCTATTCAGGATCATCTCCAATCATTACTGGCTTTTGTACTTTTCCATTAATTAATCACATCCTACGAGGCCCTCCAATTTCCTAATTACCAACATGTTGCCTCCACTAGGACGTTAAATGACTTAGTCATGTCCCACGAGCCATTTTACTTACTCTAGCCACTATGTTAAAACACGGGTAGCGATATTATTAGCGAAAATCTCCACCTAAAAAGATCTCTGCCTTAATCTCTACCTCGCCATTACTCATCATTATACCCCGTCACATTGGCGAAGTTCTACGAAGTAGTTTTCCATACAGTCACCAACCTTCATTGGGCTAAGTCCAGTAACCTAGACGTCCTTTACTGGCATAGTCTTCCCAATCCAACTTGGTTCGCCAAATCAATGTGTTACACACACATGCCAGGGCACGATCACCTCCCAACTCAATTCGAGCTTGTATCTAAAAGAATTCGTGCTTGAAAAAATCCTAGTCTGAAAGGGCCCGAGCCTAAGAAAATCTGAGAACATAACAAATCCAAGCTTGAGAAAATCCAAGCCTAAGAAAGCCTGAGTCCAAACTGATCTAAGCTCGAAAATTTTGAGTTCGAAGTAAGCCCAACCCGAACCCACTCAAACCTGCTCGTTTTCCAACTCACCTCATGAACTAATATGTCATATCCCTTTCAAGTATAGTATAACTTAATGATAATTAATTTCATCACTTTTAAGACATGGGAGTTTACATGTATTCACTATTTAATTATTCACTATTTATTATATAATTATTATCTATTATTTAAACTTTGACTTGAGATAAATAAGATTATTGCAAGTACTTACCTTTTGGTTGCTCTAAACACAAAGCTATGCTTCCATAAACTTGAATCCTACTCCCATCAAGCTTGAAATTTAATTTTCATCATTTTACCATTTACCATATACAAAAATATAATCCAAAACTTAGCATATATTTTTTTCTAAACTTTCTCAAAACAACTAAATTCAATTAGTTATGATAGTGAAAACCATTATTATTTACCTTTTTGAATATTTCTCTCTCAAGCTTCAAGTTCTCTCACTAAAACCATATAGCGCCTAGGAAAATGATGGGAATGATGGTGGAATCCATGCAACAAGGTTGATTTTTAAGTGATTTCAACTAAATTTAAGGTTGAGTGTTGAGCTTCTAGAAAAATCTCAAGAAAAAAACATGAAAAATGAAGAAAAAAAGAGGACCTCCTTAGGGAAGAAGGTTTGGTCAGCAACATCAAGAAGAGCTTATGAGGGATTCATTTTTCTTCTCTTTATTTTAAAAATCATATAAATGGGCCCCAAGCCCACATACGATAATTTTAAGCCCAAGCTCATTAATTGAAGCCCAATCTCCATATAATATGACCCAATGGTACCAATAAATTCAATATATCAAATACATTATTCAAATAATATTTTCATAATGAAATGCTTGAGAAATGATCAAATTATCATTTTTATGTCAAAATTACCATTTTACCTCATTTTGACTATTTGTACAATTTCTTCTTCATAATAGGAAATTATCATTCGCAAATCTCAAAATTCACATATAATATTTAATACACATCCATAGATGATAAAAATTACATCTTTTCCCTTTCTCTTAGTAAAATTGAGAAATTTATAATGTTACTTCATAATCTTTTCAGTTTAGTCCCCAAAGTGGTTTTCACCATACCAATTCATATTTCAATTTATCCTCATGTCAAATAGGAAATAAAAAATCTTATTTTCCTTTTGGTCAAATTTGCATTATAGTCCTCAAACTTTTCAAACTTTTACAAATTAGTCCTTTTATCACCTGTTCATTTCTAAAATTCTTTTAATTTATTATCATATCCAAAATCACTTTGTTTTCATAGTAATTATTTTATCTTGTAAATTTTCCAATTTTCTTTAACATTCACTATATCCATTATCGGAATAGTGCCACATGTCTAGTCAGAAATTTTGGGATGTTACAATTTGCAATATAGTATTTGTCACATTTTACTCGTTTTCCAAATTTCCTCAATTTCTTATTGTGATCAATCCTGGAATACTTCCACATACTACATTGAAGTTTAGGGCATTGCAAAACCCATTTTTCTCCCTAATCTAGCCACCCAAACAGTTGACTCTTCAATCTATCCTAAATAGAGTGAACCGACTAATTCCGCAACCAATCAACTTTCACCCCAACAAATCTAAATTTAACAAAAAAAATTAAAAATTATTCAAAAGTTTAAAGACTCAAATTAACTTAATTCAACTTAATGAAATTTGGTACGCAAAATTGATAAACCTATTTTAGCCCATTGAGATAAAGTAGACCAAAGCCCTATTTATAAACAGTTGTGCCGAGATCCAGCCCCGGAGCAAGTAGGCAGATCCCATGGACATATTTAAGTTAAAAGGTAGAATGCCCCCAAGATTATGAGTTAACTACAATAATGCCACAACGGCATGAAGAGTTTCTGGCGGGAAGAGTTTGTTAGGAGTGAAGCTGGCAGTTAGTACTATTATTGTTATTATTCGATAAAAGAACCGATTGCTATTCGTCTTTCTTTCTCTAATGATTCTTCAGTAATGATTAAACACTCCCTCTTCTTTCTCTTTCTGCTGCTTCCCATTTCCGCTTTTTCTGCCAATCATCACCGCCGGCGTCGTCCACCGCCATCACCACCTTCTCCTCCTCCGTTGCATCAGCATCAACTTAATAACATAATCGACGCTCTCGTTGGAGCTGGAGACTTCAATAACTGGGCAAACATGCTTTCCGCCTCCCATTTCTTCATGCTTCCACTTTCAGCTACCCTTTTCGTCCCTTCCGATGATTCCGTTTTCCCATTTCCTGTCCCTGTTCCAACTTCTTCCACCACCGCCGCCGCTGCCTCCGCCACCGCCTTTGATCCTCTCATCATCCCTTACCACATCGTCCCGCAACGCCTCACTTTCTCTCAACTCACCCTCTTCAAGCCTTTCTCTCGCTTACCGACTTTGCTTCCTTCCAAAACCCTCCTCATAACCAACTCTTCCCACTCCAACTTCACTCTTGATGCCTCTCAGATTTCCCACCCGGATCTTTACCTCACATCAGCCATTGCTGTCCACGGCATTGCCTCGCTCCTCAACTACACTGTCTACGGTGGTGACCCTGGCCTTGTTCATGGCCTTGCGCCAGCGCTTCCGCCGCCGCCGCCTCCACCAGCAATGTTTCAGCCGCTGGGGGACACGATGGGTGATAGGCGGAGATCGGATGCTGGTTGCTTGTATGGGGAGTTTGCATTTGTCTTGCTGCTGATTCCTTGGTTGGTTTGGTGCATCAAGATTTATGGGAATCCTCTTGGCCTCTGATGGGGTTCTTAACTCTTGTAATTGTGCTTTAATCACTGTGCTTTTGATATAACAAACAACAGTATTTTCCCTTTGTATTCTCTTAGATTGGGGTGCTTTATTTTTTTTTCTTTATGGTGTGTTTGTTTTCGTACATTCCTCGTGTAATGTGATTTGAGAGAAAATTGGATTCTGTTCTTTGTGTGATAATGAAATGAAGAATAATTCGAGATTTTGTTTAAAAATAAACGCTCTGCAAATGTTTCTCTGATCAGTCTCCTCCTTCATCAATGAATCATGATATCTTATATGATTGCAGTGCCAAAAAACCAAAACTGATGAGCTAAGGATTTAGTGGAAAGAGTGAGCCTGACTGAAGAATCTGGAACTTAACTGTGGGAAAATGCATATGTGGCACACGCACGTTGCCAATGCTTGTGCCTGACTCAAGCATATTGATTATGGGGATTTTGATGAAAATATGAGCCTGCCTGTGCCTGTTAATTGAAAATCAAGGCAAAAGAACTCACTTAGAATGAATTTTATCCTTGGCTTTCTAAAGCTGTTTATGCATGAACCATCTTGGAGTTGGATTAATCTACATGATTTTTTCTGGTAGAAAGTTGAGGTGAAAGTAATAAAATTAAGATGATTAATTTTCTTTGGCCATTAGATGATTAAAATTAGACTTGAGTCGTTACAACTTTTAAGTTTGCTTTTATCATGTAACAAGCCATAAACCACGAAATTATAGTGGGAATGGTATAAATTAAGTTTTATAAACGCACTTAACAGTTTTACATCAAAATATGTATCTTTAGGTATATACATTCTTTCAGAAGGTATGTTTTTCATAACAAAATATATTTTTATAGAAATTTATGTTTCTTCATTTCGAATTTTTTAGGAAAGTTATGCCAGATACAACTTTTAATAATATTAATTTTTATATTTATTTTGAAAATAAAAATAAAAATAAAAATTATAAAAATTATTATTACACCACATTAAGCCTTGGTGTCTATCTTTTGTCTACATACATAATCAAATAGGTAAGCACAACTACCTAGTCGGCTAAGCATCTAACTAAGTTACTTTAGCGATGTGAGATTACTTACATTGCAAATTACTAATATTTTCTGTAACGTTCTGTAACGTCCCAAAATCAATGAAAATTATTATGAATGTGAGAATGTAACAAAAAAGACTAAATTGCAAATTATAAAAAGTTGTAAGACTAAAATATAAATTTGACCAAAAGAGAAATATAAATTATTGTCATTTATTATTTTTCATCGAAACAATTTGTGTGATGAAAATCATGTGGGATTTGGTGCCCTAAGTGTAATATTTTTGTATATGTACACTTGTATTTTTTGAACAAATTGGTGTAATAATGTTATCCATAAAATACATTAATACCCTTTATATATTGCTCTCAATGGTTTTTGCACGCAAAGCAAAATGGAAGTAAATATTGGCTCACTGGTTATCTAATGTTTAACTAATATTAAGCATATGAATATAAAAATGTCCTTAGACTAATTAGAAATGAGCAAACCGATTGAATGACTAGTATGTCGTCCATCAAGTCCAATTGCGGAGATGTTTTGTCTTAAGCATTGGAGTAGATGACTCCCAGAAGATGGAGATATAGATTTGATTAACTAGACTAATAATACATCGAACAAGACCCAAGTAAAATAGATCTTGAATTCGTTTATAGATGTATTCACTTATGACATTCATAGTGTGACATACCTTAATCTTGAGTGGATGATGGACTATGTATGCATGACTTGTATACTTTGATGTAAGTAAAAGCCTAAGCTCAAATAAATAAGGAACTAAAAGCCGGTATGTTGGACTATAGATGCAATATGTAGCATCATTCACAATAGTGGAATTCATAGCCTAAGAAAAGGGTAAATGATATCTTCTCATTAGCATTACATGATAGATGAAAAGTAACCGTGGTCATGGGTCGTTTGTATTTGTGATAAATGACTTGATTACTATTAGATATATAAAATCAAATGAACATAAATAGATGAAAATGATAAAGTTAGAGAAATGTGTTACATTAGGAAATCAATGTAACACCTTAAACTTGATCCAATCATCGGGTCCGAACTACAGTGTGTCACATTCAATACCGAAGCAACTATTATCAAATCACAATTTAAATATACAAGTTAATGATAAAATCAAACAAATATACATTCAACATGAAATACAATCATTTTCGGGCTTTATATGAGCTTACGAAAGCTCTACAGCCAAACTGAGGTCGAATTACGACTAAAATAAAAATTTTCAAAATTTAGGGTTGATGCCGAGACGTGAGGGGGTTCCTCGTCACGACGTGACATACTAACATGGAAAATGGCCTCCTCACTGTGGCAATAGAGTTCTTCGTCACACAGTGATCTGGAGCTCAAATCTAGTTGTGACGACATACGTATGACGTCGCAACGTCACATACTAAACCTGTAATTTCCATTCAAACAACTTGCAGTTCAATAACACAACTATGCATACCTATTTCTTTCTTATTTTTGACCAAATGAACAAAGGATAGAGGTTTTAAAATATGTTATAACACTTTCAGTTCTTAAGAATATCATACACAAACCATCTACTACCTCTAAATTCTTCATCATTCACACCAACTTACCTATTACTCATGATATACAAGATGTAATCCTAAACATAGTCATTCATCACTTCATATTTATACTGGCCTTTGACAAAACATTCCTTAAACATACCAAATTAAATCTAAGTTTCAACTATCTATTAGGGTCATATAAACATTTCAATTAAGGCACCATCACATATCTCACACATTAATCAAACTATGAAAATTATAATTTGCAAATACTTTTATACATATATATATCAACCATATATATATTACTATTATAATGTAAAATGTAACATTTGATTATAACATCATTCAACAGCCACAAAACCTAACCTATTAGGTACTTGCCAAATATAAACAAAAGTTTGAAATAAACAAACTTTGCTGAGTCTGGGAGAATTACTTGGATGCTGAAGTCAATTCACGAGACCTTTACTTGAAACCTAGCCTGCACACAAAAATAAATCATAGGTTAAGTAACATAACTCAATAGTCTATCTATAAAATAAAGTAACATAATAGAGATAATACAAACTAACATTTAAGTTGTAGCCTCATCATTTGGTATTCAATCCTTATCCATAAACCCAAGTTCATGTTACCTTCTCAACACAATCTCATGCTTACAAGCTCATTCATATTTCGGGTAATGTTTAGCTTGTTATCAATTCAACTTAGGAAATTATGAAATAAAGATATAATGTATCTAGGAATACTTTTCGTACAAGTAACACCTTTCCTGATTCAAGTAGGGTATCCTAAGAATTCTAGGACACTTAGGTCTATAAATATAACCCTTATTCCATGAGAATTCTCTAATAAAATATTTTGTCATCAAGTCTCTGTTCTGAACTTAGTTCGTAGCACCAAGGGTAAGTCTCTATCCTGTTAGGTTTGATTGTCTAGAAAGTTCACTTACATATATGAATTCTGCAAGTCCTATCTATTTAAGTAATTTGTGTGTTTATGTATGTTGCGAACCAACCGGACCATCTACCAACAAGGGTTGAAGCAAAGCCAAGCTTGTTTAAGTTTTTTAATTTTTGGTGAGTGATCTGGATCGTCATAAGTGTAACACCACTAACCCATTTTTATCGTCGAATTAGGGTTACGGAGCATTACTGTACAATTGGGAAAATTTGAACATTATATCATTCAATAATTCAATCACATCATAAACCATTCATATACATGCACATTGTTCCTAAATCGAGCCCTTGAGGCCCTAAGAATAGCTTAGAAACAATTCAGGACCAATTTGAAACAAATCAGAAAGTTTAGGAAAAAATTACAAAAATTGGGAAACAAGGGTCACATGCCTATGTGGCCGGGTCGTGTGCCTCTCATGGCTGAGACACACGCCTGTGTCTCAGGCTATGTAACTTTTGAACTAGGTACAGACGGGCGTGTCTTAGCCCGTGTAACTCTCCGAGTAGGGTTACACGACCGTGTGACACGCCCGTGTGCAAGGCTGTGTAACTCTCGAAGTTTCCCCACACGCCCGTGTGCCAGGTTGTGTGTTGGGACGTGTAACTTATTGACTTGGAACCTTAAGAAATTCGCAGATGACACACAGTCATGTCACCAAGCCATGTGCCTTACACGGCTGAGTCACACGTCCGTGTCTCAAGCCGTGTGAACCTGAATTTCACCCAAATCAAGCCATTTCATAACCCAACCATGCATGAACATTTTACTCATTTGTGCACACTTTAAAGGAACCTAAACATCATCCAAACATACATGAAAATGTCATTTCAAGACCCTAGTTCAACTAACCAATATGTCATTCAAAGGCACCACAATTACATTCAAACACCATTTACCAAAACATACCACATTTATCAATTTCAAGCCATTACAAGTATGCCATAACATCATACATTTCAACTGCCCTAATGTAGCCAACAAGACTTTACTTAACAAGCTTTGTAAGTTCTTCAATTAACATCATCTTCAAATACCTAGGCATGCTAAATCAACCATTTTATATATCAATAAACTAATGACACAAAAGACTAATACATGTTAACATTGCCATTTCCATACATGATAACCTAGCTCAAATATGAACTAAATCATGTCACAAGTACTCATTTTCAAGTCATCATCGAAAAGCCAAGAGAACTGTATAAACAAGAACTTTAAAGCTACCAAAATAACCTAACTTGGTAAGGCATCAAAGTGAATCAAATCAACATAGCTTTCCAAAGCTTATGCATGCCAAGACATAATTAACACATACACCATAATTCCATTACAAATCACCCTATACATGTCATTATAAACCTTAGCCAAATTACTTAAAAAACTACCGAATTGTCCATTGGATAGTGTGATAGATCTCTGACCAACTTCCAACCGATCGAGCTTTTGATAATCTATAAAACAAAGGAAAATAACTATGTAAGCAATGAATGCTTAGTAAGCTTATATAAACTTAAAACATAACCTACCATTTCCATGACAAAATTTATAGAATAAATACAAATTGTTATCAATGCCATAAGCTTAGTAGAAGCCTATATATAACACATTGAAACTCACAAGTTAGTATACTTGTTCATGATACATAAGTAATCAACCGTGTATAAACATAACAGTTAATTCAGCATCGTTACCATACAATCCTGATTCATTCCATTTGCTTACTTACTATTTCCAATACTTTGAGTTTAATATAAGCCTATTCAAGCATCATCGAGCTCACATGTTAGTAGATTTATTGACAATCATATAAACTCATTTATAACATAAATAAATTTCATAAGATTCATTACATAAGCATAAACCTTTTCATATAGTTACGAACCTTTCCATTAAGTCACTTACCGTTCCATTCCTTTTTTTACCCGTTGAACCATCTAGAATTACAACGACTACTCAGGAAACCTCACACCAAGTGTACCTTTACATATAATCGTAACCTTTCCTTTACATCAATGCTCGTACAAGCTGTGAAATGAACCTGCTCACACGAGCTGTGGGTCAGAATGTAGCTACACGATACTGCTTACACGAGCTGTGGAGAATTCGCAACAAATGCAGGACCTCAACCATCGGTAGGACATTCAAGACCAGCACCCAAAACATGAAATCCCTAATGACATGTCATTTGTATCCTAAGAATTCCTAAGGTTCAACCAGGACTTAATATTCATTATTTCGTCATAATGGGATAGATTCACATATATATTGATTCATTTACACTAAAAATAACATGATAAACATTCAATTTAAACAACATTTAGGTGATTTACAGTTCATATGAACTTACCTCACTAAATTGCAGCAATGACTAGGTACAAGAGATATTTGGTAATTTTCTCTTCTCCTCGATTTTTCACTCGTTCTTGATCTAAAATAATAATTCCATTCAATTCACTAATTCAAAAAACAAAACCAATTCATTTTATGCAATTAAGTCCTTTTGACATTTTTACAAAGTTGCCCCTAATATTTTACTTGTATGCAATTTAGTCCCCAATCCCCAATCTTGTAATTTAACCAAATTAAACTAAAATCAAACTCAATCTAATAGTATAGCACTTCACTATAGCCCATATTTGTTGTTATTTAACATCAAGTCCTTGTGCTTTTACTATTTCTCACATTTTAGTCCTTAAACATTAAAATTACCAAAATTATCTTACAAAATTGTCCTATTAAACTATCAAGAGTACTTAAGTGGTAATTAAACCAATACATAAAGAATAGTGGATGAAAATTTGATTATTTTACTTATTTATGTAATAAAATGTTAATAAAATAATAATTAAAAATCTCATTAATATTAAAATGGGGTTTTAGTAAGAAAAAGAAGAATATTAAAAAAGAAGAGAGTCTTCTTCAACCTGGATTTTTTTCGAAAGAGAGGACATTTAAAAAAAATTTTAGCTTGTTTTTCTGGTTACAATTCAATTAGAGAGGGAGAAGAGAATTGTTGCATATTAAATTTTGTGCTCGTTTAGGAGTTGATTTGTAATAGCCTATTTTCAGTGAAATCAAAACAGTGATTTTGGGACCACAAATATGACAATTAAATTATTATTTTATTCTTATTTTAATGTCTATGGGATGTTAGTAAGGTCTTATTAAAATTTTGTTAATCAATTTTGACGTTTGCATGC
The DNA here is from genome assembly GCF_007990345.1 of Gossypium hirsutum. Taxonomy (NCBI): domain Eukaryota; kingdom Viridiplantae; phylum Streptophyta; class Magnoliopsida; order Malvales; family Malvaceae; genus Gossypium; species Gossypium hirsutum. The sequence goes on along the minus strand of NC_053438.1, from coordinate 26,917,307 downwards.
TTAATTATGTAAAAAGGACTAAATCGTAAAAGGTGTAAAAGAAGAGTTTTATTAGTAAAAAGGGGAAAATTGCTATGAAACTTAAATTTAAGTAGACTTAGATTATAATTAGACCATTCATAATGTTAGTGGACAAATATGGGCATGAATTAGATGTTTTATTTAGTTAATTAATAAGGTTATTAAGGTAATTTAATAATTAAATAAAGAAAAATAACATAAAATAAAAGTATCATCTTCTTTAGTTCATGTTTCCACGTAAAATAAAGAAGGAAAACCTCCATTTTTCACCTTGAAGGTTCGACTATGTTCAAGTATTGCATGTAAGTGATTTTTAAGCTCGTTTTTAATGATTTCTATGTTTTTGAAGTCGTTGTAGCTTAATTTAGCTTACCCGAGGATCAATTTGTAAAATTGTTAAAGATTTAGGGTTTTGAAATGAATGTTCTTGCATGATTCTTGATGTTTAATGAAAAATTATGAGGCCTTGTTGATAAATAAATAAGTTTTGTAAAGTGATTTTTGATGAAAATTATTTTTAGGGACTTATTTGTAAAAATGATAAAATTTCAAGTTAAATTATGAAATGATGGTTTTTATGAGTTGAAATAGGTCCCTAGAGAAATTGGTTAGCTTGAGAAAAGGATAAAAATGCTTAGATTTAAATTTATGAGCTTAAGGACTAAATTGTGAAAAGTAAAAATATTAGGGATAAATTTGTAATTTTGCAAAAATATATGGGCTGAATTGAATAATAGAAGTATTAAATGGATTTAATTTGTCTATTTAGATCAAGATAGACCTCGTACGAATTTAGATCAGGGAATAGCTAAAGCCTCAGACAAGTCGATCCAGTTCCTACGCCCTATTTGTCGAGGTAAGTTCGTATGAATAAATATTGTTTTAATATTATTATCAATTATATGTTAATATGTTAGTTTTTATGTAATTTAATGATGAATATCCGATAATACCATGACGGTTATCGAGTCTCGGTTGAACCTTAGGAATTCGAAAGATACAAATGACATGTCATTAGGATTTTCATGTTTCAAGTGCTGGTCTTGAATGTCCTATTGATGGCTAAGGTCTTGCACTTGTTGCGGATACTCCACAGCTCGTGTGAGCAACATCGTGTAGCTTACATTCTGACCTATAGCTCATGTGAGCAATGATATAAAGGAAAGGTTACAATTATATGTTTAAGCACACTTAGTGTGAGTTTTCTCAAGTATCTGATGATATTCTAAATGGTTCAATGGGCATGAAAAAGAAAGGAATGGTAGGTGTTCAAGTGAATTATATCATGTATTCATGGAAAGGAAATGATGATTTCAAATGAAGTATGTTCATGTAAAAATGGCTTACCTTATGTATAATTCAAGTGAATTATGTTTGAATGCACTAACATGTGTTGATGATGGTGCTTAGTCTTGTGCCAAGCTCGTGGTTGGATTACATTATGCTTATTCTTAATGTTTTGTATTGAAATGGTAAGTTATGTTCCTTGTTTTACGAACTTACTAAGCATTATGTGCTTACGTAGTTTTCTTTCCCATGTTTTATAGATAGTCAGAAGCTCAATCAGTTTGGAAGCTCATTGGAGATCTATCACACTATCCAGCATAAATTTCGATAGTTTTTGATGTTTTGGCTAAGGTTATAATGGCATGTATAGGTGAACTTGTATTGGTATCTAGTTGCTGATTTTGGCATGTATAAGTTGTTTTGGTACCATTTGATGTTGGTTGAATTGTGTCATTTTGGTACTTATGATGCATGAATGGTATGGCTCAAATGGTAAGTTTATGTTAAAGTACCAATGGTCAAGATATAGTATGTTTTGAGATGGTATTGAACTAGATGTGTATGAATGAAATGTGGTCAAGTATATATATGTTTAGGTAAGTTTATATGTTTGTATTTGAGGTTCCTTGTATGGCATATTTGTTGAATGATCTTGGACTATTGAATTAGTCATTTCATGTAAGTTATGGTCAAGTTTTGATGCCTTGATTAGGTGTATTCAAGACCTTTAGGTGATTGCTTGATGTGGTGATGGAAATGGCTTGTTTTCGGGCCAATTCATGTCCACACGGCCTGAGACACGGGCATGTAACTTGGCGACACGGCCGTGTGTCTCTTATAGGTTTTAATGCATGAAGTCAGGCAGTTACACGGCCTAGCACACAGCCTGGCACACGAGTGTGTGACTTGGCCGTGTGACCCTACTTAGAGAGTTACACGGGTGAGGACACGGGCTGAGACACGGTCATGTGTCCCTCTTTTGATTGTTACACAGCCAGTAGCACAGACGTGTATCTCAGCCGTGTGAGGCACAGGGCCTGGCCACACAGTCGTGTGACCCTTATAGTTAGACTTTTCTAACTTTTTCATGAACTTTCCAAATGCTTCCAATATAGCCTTGAATTGTTTCTAATGTATTTTTAAGGCCTCGGGGGCTCAATTTAGGGACGATATATTTGTGAATGAATGATTTTTGTTATGTTTATATTAATGTATGAAGTGTATGTTGTAATGTTTTATTTGTACGGTAATGCTCTGTAACCCTAATCCAGGGACAAATAAGGGTTAGAGGTGTTACATGATTTTCCTCAAGAAACTTTCAGAAAAGTGGGAAGGAGAAGGCAGCAACAATTGGGGAAGATATCTTACTCAAGGTTATGCTCGACTTCGGGTTTCAGTGAGTGCTCTATACATTTTTCTTTCTTGATTGCTTTGTTACACTTTCATGTCGGTATGAATGTATAAATCCAAGGAAAATTTTGGTGGAATGCATGTTGTCGAGGGAGCTGTTTATGCATGCATTTGTTTAAGCAGGCTATTAAATTTCTTTGCCAGAAGAAGGTGGTTTGTTGGTGCTGATCTATGCTATCTCCAAATTTTTTTATGACTGTTGTTTAATTGAACATAAATAAATAAGGTCTGAATAATTGGAATTAAGTGGTTTAAATGTCAATTTATGATGTCCAAAAAGGATGTAAATTTATGATGTCTGGAATTTGCTATTTAAAGTGTCTAAATGCTGAAATTTACAAAGTCTGTAGGCCGTAATTTGGGACGGTTAAATGATGCCAGTCATGATGTTGGGAGGTAAATATTAAAGGTGCCCAAAGGCCATAACTTTAGTTTGTCTAAATGAGCTTGAAATTTATTTAATACACAATATTATGAGTGTTTGTTGCTGTCTAGAGCAAGACAAAAATTAATAGTAAAACTGTTGATTAATGCCCTCTTTTGTGGACTCATTATTATTGTCCATGTAAGAGTAATTAAATATTGGTGCCAATTAAAATTAAAATGTAATGTTGCACTTGTGTACAATACTGACCAATTTAAAGAGAAATTAAAAGTGCTTGGCAAGTAAAAAGTTTAATTATTTTAGTTGCATGTTTGTTGCTCGAGCCAGACCTTTTATATGTGAGAATTGAAGTAAGTTTAATAAAACTTCCCAAACTAGTGAAGGAGGACCAAATTTGAAGAGGTAGTGGAAATTGTGGAGAATTGAATATGTTTAAATTTGTTGAGTAGTTGAACTGCTACATGCTGAAATATGGAGAAATTATTGGAGGTTAAAAGCCAACTTTGGCCACTGTACCCGAATTCTAGACTTCAATATTTAATTTCCATGTTTAAAGACTTGTAAACTTGCTAGAAATTTGGAGTGTTAGATGTTGTATTTTATGTTGCCGAGTGTTGAAATTTGAGGCATTTAAATGCTACAAATTATGTGGTTTGGAAGTTGGAAATTGAGGCAATTAGATGCTACAACTTACGATGTCTGAAAGCTGAAATTTGATGTGCTAATAATATGCTGTAAATATTAATGCTTTAGGTTGAAATTAAAAAAAAATGTAATAGCTACAACTATGATGTTCTGATGTTGTAATTAGACTAAATATTAATGTCGTAAGCTAAAATTAAAAGAGGTAGTAGCTATAATTGAGATGTTATGCTGTTTCATCTAAATTAAAATGTAAGTAATTAGGTTGTCTTAAACACTATCTGAAGGGGATTAATTATTTTATATTAAACTGTCTTTACAATGAAATTGTGATATCTTAACGCTGACAAGTTGAAAGGAATTTATACCTATAATTTATTGTGCTTTGGTGTTGCGATTAAAAATGTATAACTTTGGGATTGATATTGATTATGTGTCATTATTGCGTAAATTGAGTTTAATTGTATGTCCGAAGTTGAATAATTCTATGTAATTTGGTTGGACTAACATTTATATCAGTTTAAATTTATGTCCCAAGCTAGTAAATTTCATTTTATATGGTTAGAATTAATATATGCTATAATCGAAGTTTAGTTGTGATCCAAAAATTGGACAATTTCATATTATTCGGTTGGACTAAATAAATGATTTGGTTTAAATTTAGTTGTTATTCAAGAGCTGGAGTATTTCATGTTATTCAGTGGTGGCGAAGTACATTATAATGACCTGAATTTCTTGAAAAGAAAGGAAAGACAAAACCGTGGACGAATGGCTCGAAATGTTAGGTACTTAGCGATTCGATTATTGATTCAGCATCTAGAAGAAATCGCAAACTCAAGTGTTGAGATGACTTTTTTTTGTCTCGACGTGTATTTAGGATGTCAAGTGGTTATGTTACGAATTGTGAGTATTTTGTTAGCATTTTGGAAATTATGAATATAAATATATACGTATGTGTTCGGGATAATCATGTTATTATTATCTTGTTAGGCAACTTGGGTTATAAGCTTGATGATTTAATAGTTGGGAAAATGGTATGCTATGGAATATATTTTTGTATATGCTCTTATACACTTGAATTCTTAATAGGTTGGTTTGAAATTTTTGTAAGCTTAATAAAATCCCACAAAATTGATGAATTGTATGTTGTATTTGATTATATATGAATAAAACGATATTTAATTGATATTTGGACTATGAAACGACATCGAATGTTTTGTAATTGCTTGTAGCACTTTATAGCTCGGGTTCGACGATCATACCAGGTATGTGTTACATTTAGTATATTTATGCAATTTAGTCCCTAAGCCCCAATCTTGCAATTTAACTAAATTTAACTAAAATCAAACTCAACCGAATAGTATAACACTTCACTACAGCCCATGTTTACTGTTATTTAACATCAAGTCCTTGTATTTTTACTATTTCTCATATTTTAGTCCTTAAACAATAAAATTACCAAAAATTACCTTACAAAATTATCCTATTAAACTATCAAGCTTATAAATTTGTCATAAAACTTCAAAAACATCACCAAATCATTAATAGAAAAATTCAAAACATTTAACAATTTTACAAATTAGTTCATAAGTTAGCTAAATTAAGCTACAAGGATTTCAAAAACATAAAAAAAAATACTAAAAATGGGCTAAATTAACATACCCATGCAAAGCTTGGAAGCTTGTCTGAATATCTCATTAGTTCATCCATGGTGAACTCGGTTGGGAAGAAGAAAATGATAAAAGATGATGGATTTTGTTTCATTTTTTTTATAATTCTTTCATGTTTTATTTTTCTTTCATGTTTTATTTATTAAATTCATATTATAATTAACAAACTTTCACTTAAAACCATGCTATCACCGCCTACTATAATTGAACATGGTATAATTGCCATTTAAATTCCTTCAATAATTCTATTTGACTCATTTAGATAATAAAATTCAACTTTTGCAACTTTTACAATTTAGTCCTTTTCAATTAATTAGGGTCTAAATGCAATTTACGACAATTTAGATAATTCCGCATCATTCCTACTATTAAGCCATTTAAGGAATGTTCAACTACACAATTGGTTCTTCAATTATATTAAATTCCAATTAAATAAACTTAATTACAATTTAACCTTAAACTAATTAGGACTTAATGGATAAATATCCCAAAGGTTAGTGGAATGATTGCCATCCACCACTGCTTGGACTTTTTGCAATGGTCTAATTCCAAATTAATCCATTTGGTATTTTAAAATCTATAATAGGTAACTTCTACCTTTTTTACAATTTAATCCTTCTATCCTAATTAACCATTTAAATATCAAAATTTCTTAAAAAAACTTTAATACAACCTTAATAACACTCCATAAATAATTAATAAAATAATTTCGACTCAATTTATAGAAACGAGATCCCAATACCTCATTTTTTAAAACTACTTAACTTTAGGGTCATAACATTTGAACCTAATTATTTTTTTCAAATAGCATAAATTGCCAAATCAAAATTTATTTTAATACTATATTTGACTCGTAAATATTAAATAGTAAATATTTACGAACTCACACGTCGAATTTGTGACCCCAAAATCACTATTTCCGACACCACTGATAAACGGTTTGTTACAATAAGTATGTTCACTAATATGTTTTTTAGTACAAAAGCTCAAGGTTCGTAACTTGTGTGCAAACTATTATAATTTCCAAGAACTTTGTTTTTAAAAATTAACAAGAGTAAGTTTTCTGCAAAACTCTATTTTTAATACTCTGTTTTCAAGACACATTTTGAAGTTATGTTTTTAAGTATATTTTTATGCAAGCTCCAAAGCGGGCCTATGTTTTAAAGTATGTTTTTAAGAGCTTTTGTGCGAGCTCTGTACAAGTGTTTTCAAGTAAGCTCCCTGATCTATTGTAATTTGGTATAGCAAATTAAACTAGTTTTCGTACTAGAGGAGCTTGAATACAAAGACTTTTATTATATTTTAGTTATGTTTTCATATTTTAGTTTAAATTCAATAAAAAGTATATTTTGAGTCTTTTATTATCTTAGGGGCCGAATGAAGCCTAAAGGCTAGCTAACGTATTTAGTGAGTGTGTTGGAGACCATATAAAGGCATAAGAACTCAATACTAGTTGCTATGTTGCAACACGGAGAATTTAAGGTCCCAACATAAGGAGCAGAATACAAGAATTGCTATACTACCTTTGGTGTTGCGACACACCTAAAGCTAGGGGTGAGCAAAACTCGATTCGACTCGAAAAAATTGAAAAAAAATTCGAATTTCGAGTTAAACGAATCGAGTTATTCGAGTCAATCGAGTTATTTGAATCAACTCGAATTTTTTTTCGAATTTCGAGTTCAAATCGAGTTGAGTTTTCAAATTCGAATAACTCGAATAATTCGAATATCAAACTATAATATTTTACATTTTTACCCCAAACTTCCAAACCTTTTTACTTTTCCCTCAAAACTTTTACACCTTCCCACTTTCCCCCCAAAACTTTTACTCCCCTCCCCTCCCAACCCCCCAATCTACCCAAAATTCATTTCCCACCAAAATTTTACTCTCCCATTTATTTTTTCTCAAAATTTTACTCCCAAAAACCCTCAAAACCTTTTATTTTCCCTCAAAATTTTTACTCCCTCCCACTTTTCCCCTAAAACTTTTATTCCCTTCCCATCCCACCTCCCATCTATCCCAAACCCTCCCCCTCCAATTTTTTTTAATATTTTCCCTCCAAAATTTTACTCCCCCTATTTACTTTCCCTCAAACTTTTATTCCCCAAAACTTTTTATTTTTCCTCTAAACATTTACTTCTCACCCTTTACTCTCAAATAAAAAATCAAAATTATCCAAAAAAATCACTAAACATAAATAGTAATAATTTTATTTATATCTACTATTTATATTATTAAATTAAATTTCACATTTTATATTATTTATATTATTGAATTGTTTAGTCATATTGAATATTTATATCAAAATTGAATTATTAATTATGACATAAAATATTCGTGTTAAAATTTTATATTGGTATCAATTTCATATTTTATTTTTAAAATAACTTTTATTAAAAAATCATATTTTTACATTTAATATATTTTTTAATTCTAAAATACATAGTGACAAGAATCTGAAGATAATTGAAACAACTAAGCAAGCAAAGAAGCTACCCAGTATATAAAAAATTAATAAATAAATTATGAAATGATGAAAGTTAATAAAAAATTTGATTAAGGTGGACAAATTTTATTACGATGGATGACAATGGTTACAAGGACCCAAAATTATTTTTTAAAATTTAACTCGAACAAATATATCCGATTCGATTCGATTCGAATTCCATCTCACTCGACTCGATTCGAGAAAACTTCAAATAAAGTTAGGATGATAAAATGAGATTCGAAAACTCGATTAACTCGAAAATTTTCGATTCGATTCGATTCAATTCGATTCGATCGAATGCTCACCCCTACCTAAAGCTACCCTAAGCCTGAGCATACTTGACCACCTCCGGACATACTAACGTCCAGAGTGTGAATACTGCTACAAAATATATAGAATTCGGAGCAGTGTCCGCAAGTATATGGGTCAGGTTCTAATATAGTTTGTTTACAATGAAACACTTCGTAAGTATCCAAGGATCGTACCCAAGGGAGGGTAGTACTAAATTAATTCTAAGTTATACACCAATAGATCTAATTAGTACTTTAAATAAATTATATTACGAATAAACATAAATAAAGGTTTTTTGGTTTTTATAATTAAAGAACTAAAAATAACATAAAAAAAAGGAGTCTACAAAAAACTAGATTATAAACTGGATTAAATGTAAACAAGGGAGATTAGCTCACTTTGGTAGTCATAATCAACTGTCGTCACGGGCTTTCTTGTGCAGTCAACTAGTTGCTATCCCAGCAGGATCTTCCAATCTTCCACTCTCAAATAATGAGTTGGCAAGAACAACTTATCTTCCGACCTCACAGTCTAGACCGGTTCGGGGATAAGGTGTTCACGGATAAGCCATACCAATTTTGGGTTAATTCCCACCTAAATGACTTCCTAGGGTTGTTAAGCCTAGAATTTAAGTTCTTCCTCTCCCAAACAGCTGATCCACTAAGAAAACCCTACATAACAATTAATTAATCATACCTCCACTCACTAATCCCCTATAAGAAAATCACCTCAATCAGAATCGGAAGAATCGAGAAAATCACCTCGTGACACAGAAGGCAGTTTACCTAGGTTTTCAGAATTTTTAAAGCATATCATGACATCGAGCCATGTTTTCACGACATCAACAACCTGCTAGTGGTGTCACGACACAAAACCCCTCTATCGCAACTTTACTATAAATATTTACAAGATCGACTCGACTCGATTGTGTACCCAGTTAATTAAACCCTAAATTCACCCAATTTTAAACCCTTAACTTACCCTATTTAAATCCCAAAACCCTTTTAATTAAAACCTAAAACCCTCTTAACCTTCAAACTATCCAAATTCTCTCAAACCCTTTCAAAACTACCCAAATCTCATAAACCAAAAATAAATTTTTTATCAAAACCTTTCTTTTGTAATCTTCTTTTCTAGTTTGTGTAGGAATGAACGAGAAGCATCTGAGGAACTACAACAAAGAGCTTTTCATGGAATCCAAAGAAAGTAATCGTGGTTACGAGTTCTCAACTTATTTCTACTATCCCATTAGATATATTGCTTGAAATTTTGTTAGTTCCTAGAGAGAAAATCTTTCGAAAATGCCTCCACAAAAATCTAAGAGAACTAATGATCTAGAATCATCAACGGTTTCAAACCCTTCAAATTTTTCAAATCAAAATATCAAAAAATACTTTTTAGAAATTCAAGGAAAGACGTTTATTCAAGAACAAGGGTTTGAACTGTCGATAACGCAATGTCAAAAAATTTGGCCCTTGGTCTGATACCATATATGAGAATGCTTTTGTGTGATCCCGAAAGACTCTACGGTATGATAACTCTTGAAAAGAGTTATATTTCAGGCTTTTAGACCTGGTTAATTACTTGTATTTAGGTAAAGTTAGTGTATTTTAGGATATTATATTATTATATTTTTAAAACATTGAATCATGAAGCTTGGATTTTGCTTAAATGAATGAGTGAAGTTTTTTCATGGCAAAAGGTTGGATGGATTGCCAACATTAATGCCATGGGAATTCCAAGAAGACACTGAGTCAACACTCAATTCGTGCCATTTTTAGTCAACTGTAATTGTACTAGAAAGATTTACTTAAAAATAAGGAGAAAAAATTGTGTGCTTTGAGGGGGATCTACCCTACAAAAAGTAAGGAGAAGAGACAGAAGGGAGAGACTTTTCTTTCAGAGATTTTTTTTGGGGGAAAGATCCTGAGGAAAAGAACGAGGGTATTAGAAGAGGTTGAGCAGTAGAACAGAACTCGAGGGAGAAGAAAAAGGCAGTCAACCTAGTCTTTGCAAGACATTGCGCCACCAGAGTTGAGGGCTGGATCGGCAAAAGCTTCTTAAAGTTCTTCCTTTATTTTCTTTAATTTCTTCTTTGTGAAATTAATTGTTGAAGATGTTGAATGATATTTTGAATTCTGATTTGATTAAACAACCTATGAGTTAAATCTCATCAGGTTGGGATTACTGGATAATACTTGAATTTTCCATTAATGTTGAAATTTAGATTTGACCTATTTTATGGTTTCATTCAATTTGTTCTTTCGAATTAAATGCATGCAATCTCTAGACATAGATGAATGCATAATATTCTTATAAACAGAACCCAATTCTAAAAAGGTTAGGTTAGTTGGATCACAATTGATTGATATGAATGGGTGTTCAATAGAATGCACATAACAGTCTCTAAATATAGAGCAACGTTCATACAGAGTGAAGAGTAATCAATACTGGGAATCACATCTAAGGTCTACAAACATATATTTCCTTAGGTAAGGTATCCTAAGGTCTTGCTCTCAAAAGAAGTAAACCATTTTAAATCTATTCTAAGCAGTAAGTTGATTAAGAATTTGTCGAGGCATTATTGGTTTATAAGGGTATATTCCTAGTAATCCCAGCCTTCCATTCAATAGCGTAGACCCTCTTACTTTTGTCTTGGTATCTTTATCATAATATATTTTTAAATATTTTTTTCTTTACATATTGCACACATCATCATTATTTTGATTACCTTTGCATTTCTGTCTTTGTTTTGCCTTTACATAATTCACATACTTCATAATAGTAACATAACCAAGTTAATCCTATCTAATCCTTGTGGAGATGATCTTACTTATCATTATATTACTTGATTTGACGTGTATACTTGCACATTTCACATACTATAATCATACATGACAAGTTTTTGACATCGTTATTGGGGATCGACAATTTGGTGAAATTTGGTTTTGTTATTGCTTATCTAATTCCATTAGTTTTATCTAACTTAGTTGTCTTTAATATTTCTAAGTTTTCCATCATTGCATGAGAAGAGGCATTCCTGTTAATGAAAAATATCCTTTTGACCCAGAGATCAAAAGAACTTTGCGAAGAAAGAGCAGAGAACTGCAAGATATGGCTAGGATCGAAAATGATTCAGGTGTGGAAGATCTATTATATTTGAATGGTTAGGATATTGACATTCCTCATGTAATAGATGACTGAGATAGGCCTATTCGTGAGCATGTAGTACCAATTCTGGATGATTTGAACCCAAGGATAGTCAGACCACACATAAAAGCTTAACAATTTGAACTAAAACTGGTGATGTTTCAAATGTTGCAAATGGTAGGACAATTCAGTGGGTTGCCTACTGAAGATCCATGAATACATTTAAGACTTTTCCTAAAAGTCTGTGACTCATTCAGGCATGGTTGAATGCTTTGCCGTCAAGGATGGTGGCATCTTGGAATAAACTTTGCCAAAATTTTTTGCTACGGTATAATCCGCCTAATATGAATGCCAAGCTTAGAAATGATATCACGTATTTTTGACAAACAGAGGATGAGACGTTGTATGAAGCTTGGGAAAGATTCAAGGAATTGCTTTGGAAATGTCTAATGCATGGTTTCCAGTACTAAACAGAGATGAAATTTTTTTATAATGGGTTGAATGCACATACGAGGATGGTAGTTAGCACTTCTGTGAATGGTACTTTGTTGGATAAATCTTGCAATGAAGCATATGAGATCTTGGAATTAATTGCCAATAATAATTATCAGTGTCCTACCACAAGAGTTGGGACTAGTAGAAGAGTTGTTGGTATAATGGAGCTTGATGCAATCACTTCATTGACTGCCCAAGTATCATCTTTAACTAATATGAGCAAAACAATGAAGAGACCAACTATAGTTTAGGAGATGAAATCAGCCAAACTATCTTGTATCTATTGTGGGGAAGATCATTGTTTGATGAATGTCCATCAAATCCAGCATTTGTGCATTACATGAGCAATTTCAACCGTAATAATATTCCCTACTCTAATACCTACAATCCAGGGTGAAAACAACACCTAAACTTTAGCTAGAATAATTAAAGAGTGGGAAATTTCAACAATGTAATTAGACAGAATGCCACAAGTGCACTGCTTGGTTATAATCAGCTTATGCCGTGATAGAATGTTTGACAAAATTCAACATTATCTTCTTCATCTATTGAAACTTTACTGAAAGAATACTTGGCCAAAAATGATGTCGTGATCTAGAGTCAAGCTACATCCCTAAGAGCCTTGGAAAATCAAGTGGGACAGGTTGCCAATGCTCTAAATTTGAGACCTCGATGAGTATTGCCAAGTGATACTGAGAATGCAAGATCACAAGGAAAAGAAAATTGCAAGGCCATCACTCTCAGAAATGGTACTCAGTTGAATATAGTTGTTAGAGATTCCGCTACTGAAGAGGAGGATTCAAGTCTCAATCGATGACAGATTTTAAAACCATCTGAAAAGTAACCTACAATTGAAAAAGCCAAAGAAAAGAATGTTGTAGCAGAATTAGATCATATGGTCAAACTGAATGGCACAAAAAAACAATATCAACGGTCTGAAGGAAGGCCACTGCCACCTTTTCCTTAGTGATTCTAGAATTCCAAGCAAGATTTTTAGTTCAAAAGATTTTTGGATGTCCTGAAGCAACTCTATATCAACATACTGTAGATGGAAGCTTTGGAGCAAATACCCAATTACGTAAAATTCATGAAGGATATATTGTCAAAGAAGTGACGATTTTGCTGTAACATTATTGCCAGTAAGGTTGATTCTGAGTAATTCCAACTTTCCACATAAACATCGTAAACACTATACTTGATTCTCTGCCAAAATACCTTCGCCTTAGCATTCTTAGTTGATTATTTGTTCATTTACATTTTATCCTTGCAATAGTTCCCATATTTACATTTCTATTATCACCTTTTCCATAGTACTTCCAGTTATTTACCCATCATGACATATTTACCTTAGTCTTTTGCTATAACATTTCCTTCAATCATTTTTCCACAACATTAACCCAACTTTATTAAAATAACTTGACCAAATTTGTGCCATAATCCGATCCTCATGGGAATGATACTCACTTACCTTTTTATTACTTGAACTGACATGTATGCTTGCCTAAATCGCATATCATTTTACACGCGACAAGTTTTTGGCGCTGTTGCTGGGGACCGACAATTTGGTGAATTTTGGTTTGGTTATTTTACTTAGTAGTTTTATTTAACTTATTGTTTTTACTTTTTATAGGTTTATCATCAGTGCATGCGAAGAGATATTCCTGCTAGCACATAATACCTTTTTGATCGAGAGAATGATAGAACCTTTCTGAGAAAGAGAAAAGAACTAAGAAAAATTGTTGGAAACATGAATGATCTTAACGGTAATCCAAATGATCGCAATGAAATTCCTCCCATTGGACGTGTGGCGGATGAACAAGATAGGCCAGTTAGAGAGCATGTCATCCCAATAGTGGATGATCTAAATCCAAGAATAGTTAGACCAACTATACAAGCTCAGCAATTCAAGTTGAAACCGATAATATTCCAGATGTAAGAAATAGTAGGATAGTTTGGTGGACTTCCAACTAAAGATTCGAGACTACACTTAAGACTTTTTCTAGATGTCTATGATTCATTCAAATAACTGGGTATTCCTAAAGACGCCTTCAGACTTAAGCTATTTTTATATTTTTAAGAGATCAGGCCAGGGCATGGTTAAATGCTTTACCGTCGGGAAAATCATGGAATGACCTTTGCTAAAGATTTTTTTAAGGTATAATCCTCCCATTATGAATGTCAAGTTGAGAAATGATATTACATCCTTTCGGCAGTTTGAAGATGAAACACTATATGAAGCGTGGGAGCGATTTAAGGAGTTAATTAGGAAATGTCTGATGCATGGATTCCAGCACTGGACTCAAATGGAGATATTTTACAATGGGCTAAATCTGCACACACAAATGGTAGTTGGTGCCTTAGCAAATTGTACTTTCTTGGATAAAACATATAATGAAGCATATGAAATTTTGGAAAAAAATTATCGACAATGGTTACCAATATTCCACTACATGATTTGGGGCAGGTAAGAGAACTTCCGATACCATCGAGCTCGATTCAATCACTGTATTAATAACTCTGGTATCTTCTCTAGCTAATATAATGAAAACCATGAAACCTTCAACTACTGTGGAGGAAATAAAAGTAGCTGAATCATCATGTGTTTATTGTGGTGAAAGTCATATGTTTGATGAATGTCCATCCAATCCAGCGTTAGTATACTATATGGGAAATTTTGATCGAAATAGAAACCCATACTCCAACACCTATAATTCAAGGTTGAGGCAACATCTGAATTTTAGTTGGAATAGTCAAAGTGTAGGAAATTTCAATACTGTCATAAGGTAGAATGCCAATAATGCAGCGCTAGGATACGTTTAACCAATCCCCGAAAAAATAATTAGTATGGTCAGGCGTCATCATCTACTTCCATGGAAGCCTTGTTAAAGGATTATATGGCCAAGAATGATGCTGTGATCCAGAGTCAGGCTGCATCCCTTTGAGCGCTTGATAATTAAGTGGGGCAAATAGCCAATGTTTTGAACACAAGACCGCAGGGAGCATTACCCAGCGACACCGAAAATTCGATGACACAAGACAAGGAGCAATACAAGGGTATTACTCTAAGAAGCGAGACTCAACTAGATGATGTTGTTCAAAATGCAGCGGCATAAGAGAATGACTCAAGACGTGACCAGGTAAAGATCCAATAGCCATCTGAAAAATATATTACACTTGAAAAGGGTAAGTAGAAGAATGTCGTGGCAGAATTAGATCAGGCTGCCAACAACAATGCCACATCAAAAAATTATTAGCAACTTGAAGGGCGACCATCTCTACCATTTGCTCAGTTTAAAATTTTTTTAGATGTCTTGGAACAACTCCATATTAGCATACCACTAGTTGAAGCATTAGAACAAATACCCAACTACATAAAATTCAAGAAGGACATATTGTCAAAGCGACACAGATTGGGAGAATTTGAGACTGTTGCTCTCACTGAAGGGTGCACAAAAATATTGATGAATAAGTTACCTCTGAAGTTAAAAGACCCAGGGAGTTTCACTATCCCATGTTAAATTGGAAATCACTATGTAGGTAAGGCATTATTTGATTTAGGTATAAGTATAAATCTAATGCCTATGTCTATTTTCAGGAAACTAGGAATTGGGAAGGCAATATGTACCACAATGACGTTGCAATTAGCTGAAAAATCTTATACCCATCCGGAAGGTCAAATTGAATACGTATTAGTAAGGGTAGATAAATTTATCTTTCGCTCAGATTTTTTATTTTAGAACATGAAGCTGACCATGATGTTCTAATTATTCTTAAAAGACCATTTCTTGATATTAAAAGGACTCTAATTGATGTACAAAAAGGTGAGCTAACTATCAGAGTGAATGATCAGTAGGTCACCTTCAATGTGTTTAATATGTTGAAGTGTGTGGATGAGAATGAGGAATGCCACACGGTTGATGTGATAGAAATAATAGTAGAAGAATTTGAAATTTTTTGCTACAGCAGTGTTGATAGCGAAGATTACTTGATGGAGTAAGGTGAAGAATTAAGATATGAAGAGCTTAGTGAATTTAGGGAAGCTCAACAAATGGTGGACTGGCCAATAGAGATTTTTGAGACCTTAGATTTATCTAGAAAATCCTTTAACCTCCTAAACCTTCTGTAGAGAAATCACCTGTACTAGAGTTAAAGCTTTTGCCACAATATCTTAAATATGCATACTTGGGGAATAACAATACTTTTCCAGTTGTAATTTCTATAAATTTAACACCAGAGCAAGAGAGTAGGTTGTTGGAAATGTTACGACGATCTAAAAGGCATTGGGATGGACCTTTGCTGATATAAAATTAATTATCCCAACATTGTGTATGCACAAAATTTTGTTGGAAGATTGCCACAATAATTCCATTGAACAGTAGAGATGACTAAATCCAATTATGAAAGAATTTGTTAAGAGGAAGATTATCAAGTGGCTTGACGCCGACATTATTTATTTGATTTCTAACAGCTTGTGGGTAAGTCCTGTGCAATGTGTACCCAAGAAAGGAGGTGTCATAGTGGTAAGTAACAACAATGATGAGCTCATACCCACTTGTACCATTATAGAATAGAGGGCATGTATAGACTATCGCAAGTTTAACAAGGCAAAAATGAAGAACCATTTCCCTTTGTTGTTTATTGATCAGATGTTGGATAGATTAGCTGGTAAGGCTTTTTATTGTTTTCTAGATGGTTCTTCTGGCTACAACCAGATTGCCATATCCCCGAAGACTAAGAAAAGACCACATTCACCTGTCTATATGGCACTTTTGTGTTTAGACGAATGTCAATTGGGTTATGTAATGCCCGACAACTTTCTAACGTTGCATGATGGCTATATTTTTAGACATGGTAGAGAATTTCCTTGAAGCTTTTATAGATGACTTTTTCATGTTTGGGAATGATTTTGAAGGCTGTTTAAAGAATTTAGAGATGGTATTATGCCACTGTGAATAAACAGATCTTGTGTTAAATTGGGAAAATTTTCACTTTATGGTCTGTGAAGGCATTATCTTGGGACATAAGGTGCCACAGCGAGGAATTCAGGTGAATCGAGCAAAAATAGAAGTGATTGAAAATTGCCACCTCCCACCAATGTAAAGGGTATTCGAAGTTTCCTAGGACATGTAGGATTTTACAAAAGATTTATCAAGGACTTCTTGAAAATCTATAAACCTTATGTACTCTACCTGAAATAAATAAACCTTTTAATTTTGATGATCAATGTTTGCATGCTTTCGAGGTACTCAAGGAGCAACTAGTACCAGTACTAATTGTAGTTGCTCCAGAATAGTTATTGTCCTTTGAACTCATGTGGGACGCAGTGATTTTGCCATAGGAGTAGTGCTGGGGCAAAAGAAAGGATAAGGTATTACACATAATATACTATGCTAAAAGGACGTTGGTAAAAGCTCAGCTTAATTAGACCACCACAGAGAAAGAATTGCTTGTAGTAGTCATTGTGTTCAAAAAATTTCGATCTTACTTGCTGGGAACAAAAGTTACGGTTTACACAGATCACTTGACTATTAAATATTTGATACGCAAGAAGGATGCCAAGCCGAGATTAATTAGGTGGATACTTTTCCTGCTAGAGTTTAATTTGGAAATTAGAGGTAGGAAGGGAACCGAAAATAAGTGGCTGACCATTTGTCAAGGATAGGATCTAGAAATGAAGATGGTCACACAAAATGCATTAAGAAGGATTTCCCAGACGAACAGTTACTCATTGTCAAGGCACTACCTTAGTATGCAGACATAGTAAACTTTTTGGCGAGTGGTGTAATGCCACCTGACTTTAATACGCACAAGAAACAAAAATTTCTTTATCATACAAAACAATACTATTGGGATGAACCTTTCTTATTTAAGTATTGCGCAGATCAGATGATTCGAAACTGTGTCCCTAACAAAGAAATGCTTAGCATTTTAATACATTGGTACTCAGATTCTTTTGAAGGACATTTTGGAGGAATGAAGACAATTGTGAAGGTACTCCAGTAAGAATTTTATTGGTCGGCCCTATTTAAAGACACTCATGAATTTTATAAGTCATGTGACCATTGTCAGAGAACAGGGAATGTCTCAAGAAGACAGGAAATGCGCTGCATAGTATATTAGAGATTAAGTTATTTGATGTATGGGGAATAGACTTTATGTGTCCATTTCCACTATCCACAGGCAAGCTATACATACTTTTGGAAATATACTATGTCTCTAAATGGGCAGAAACAATACTCTAGCTTCTAATGATGCTAAGCTGGCATTGAAATTTTTGCATAAGAATATTTTCACACAATTAGGCACACTAAGAGCAATTGTCAGTGCCATGGGATCCTATTTTGATTACAAACTATTGGCCAATATTTTGTGCAGGTATGGGGTGAAACACAAAATTGCCATGGCATATCACCCTCAGACCAATGGCCAATCCGAAATCTCTAATAGAGAAATTAAGCAAATTTTGGAAAAAGTAGTAAATCCTTCTCGAAAATACTGGTCTACCAGATTGGATGAAGCTCTATGGGCATACCAAACAACATTTGAAACACCATTAATGATGTCACCTTTCAAGCTTGTTTATGATAAGCCATGTGATTTGCCTATTGAACTTGAGCATAAGGCATTTTGGGCAATTAAGAGGCTGAATATGGACTGGGTCACTGCTAGCAACAAAAGATTATTAGAGTTGAATGAGATGGAAGAATTTTGGGCTCAAGCATATGAATATTCTCGTTTTCATAAGGAAAAGACTAAAAGATGGCATGATAGTAAAATTTTGCCTAGACAATTTGAACCAGGACAATAGGTGTTGTTGTTTAACTCTAAGCTCAAGTTATTCTTCGGTAAATTTAAAATCTTGATGGTCAAAACCTTTTGGAGCTGTTACTGTAAAAAATTTGGAAACGGAGCAACATTCAAAGTTAACAGACAATGGCTGAAGCATTATTGGGGTTTTCCTATTGAACGTGACAAGCAAACCATTAATATTCTTAATATTTTATTTAGTAATTTTTCTTTTAATTTTTTATTTTAATTAATAATAAAATTTTTCATTATTTTCTTGTTATTAATATTTTATTATTTACAGTTTAAATCAAAGCAGAATAAAAAGATCAAGATTTGCTAGTAAACGTTAAGCAATAATGTCATAGCATTAGAGAGGATTATGATGCCACAACAAACTAAGTGATGAGGTCTCAGGACATGATCAGTTGGAAAACTCTAAAAGAAAGATTTGTTGGCAAACCCTTTTGGGAATCTCAATAGCTACCCTACATGGAGGGCCCGAATATTTCATTTTCCCCCAAAACTTAGTTTTTTTTTATTTTTCTCCCCCACATCATAACCCTTTTCTTCACGTTTTCCATTCCCTAAAAATCGCCATCATTATCCCCTTTTAATTCCTCTTACTTCCAACTGCTCACATCTCTTACCTCTATAAATTTTTCATTTTTACACTAATTCCTTCTTTAATTCCTCTGTTATTCTCTTTACATTCAGGTACTTTTCCCAAATTTCTTTTCAAAATTCCTTTATGGCTCGTGCAAAGAGTACTCTAAAGATGAGAGAATCTTCTCGTGCCAGGGTTCTCAATGGAAGATATTCTTCAGTGCTGTCGCAGCTACGAGGTACACATCTTAGTAATTATTTTTGGTAATTAACTCACTACACCAAAATAGGCTTTTAGCGGCGTTTGGATAAAAAATGTCGCTAAATATCGAGAATTAGCGGCGCTTTCTCAAAAACATCGCTAAAAATAAGCATTAGCGGCATTTTCCAAAAAGCGCCGCAAAAAACCTAAACCCAACGACGCCTGAGCTTTCGGGGCTTTAGCGGCGTTTTTAAGAAAGTGCCGCTAATGCTTAAGGCTTTAGCGGCATTTTTGAGAAAGCGCCGCTAATGCTCAGGGTTTTAGCGGCGTTTTTTAGAAAGCGCCGCTAATGCTCAGTGCTTTAGCGGCGTTTTTGAGAAAGCACCGCTAATGCTCTATTTTAGCGGCGTTTTCTAAAAAGTGCCGCTAATGCTCAGGGATTTAAAATAATTTAAAATATTTGTTAAAAATGGAAAAATTAAAATACTATTATTTAAAATAATTTTAAAGTTTTTTGGATACATTATTGATTTTTTTAATTTATATATTAAATAATTTCTTATATAATCGTAAAAGAGATAGTATTAATTTTAAAATATTGAATTAATTATCACTATAGTTTAAGGTTTTTGGTTTAGGGTATATGGTTTAGAGTTTAAAGTTTAGGTGTTACCATTTTAAGGTTTATGGATTATGGGTTTAGGGGTTATGGTTTATGATTTATGGTTTAAAGGCTGGGGTTTAAGGTTTAGAGGTTATGTGTTAAGGGTTTATGGTTTTAGGGCTTAGGTTTATGGTTTAGGGTTTAGATTAACTAGTGTTTTCTAATTTATATATTAATTAATTTCTTATATAATTGTAAAAGAGATAATATTAATATGGTTCTTCAAAATTGTGTGAAGATTTGGTTTTTCAAAATCGATATAAGCTATATCCAAGGATATTCCCATCTTATCCCATCCCGGTTCAGTTTTTTTATCCAGTTCAATGTTTTGCGTGTTTTGCCTTGCCCCCACCGTGATCAAATAAGAATTGATTGAATAGATTAAACTTTGCAAAGATTTTAAAATATTGAATTAATTAGTGGGCCAAGCCAGACCAAGCTGTGCCAATGCCCAATTTTAAAAACTTTTCCAACTTCAAGCTCGTTTTACCCGAATCACCCATTTCATTGTTTATAAACAATAAAAAATATAAATCTAAGCCTAACCATATTTTGGACTAGGTGGGTTGTATGGGTAGTGAACATTTCTAATTATCATATAAAGAGTAAATAACATATATTTTTCTAAATTTTGAAAGGTTTTATATTTTTCATGATTTAAAATTTTAAAATGAATTTTAAAAGATTTTAAAATGAATTTTAAAAGATTTTAAAAATTTTTAAAAATTTTAAAAAGATTTTAAACTTTTATTTTTATAATATTTATATACTTTTAAAGAAAAGACCCAACTTTCCCCCTAAAACCCCTAACCCTTAACCCCTAATTTAAATCATAATGATAATTAATCAATATTGAATTAATTCAATATAAATCATAATATTAATTATATAAAGCTTTTAAAATTTTTAAAGATATTGATATGGATAGTTTTTTAAAGATTTTTTTTCTTCATATTTTAAAATTTTTTGTTTTGTTTTTTTGTTTTCTTACCTTAAAAATTATATAAAAATTTTAAAATTTATCTAATTCTTTAAAATATTACTTAAATTTTCAAAAATTATTTATTTAAAATTGATATGAATTATATAATAATTAAATACAAATTGTAAAAAAAGTCAATCATTAGCGGCGTTTATGAGAAAAACGCCGCAAAAGGTAATCAATAGCGGCGTTTAGACAAAAAACGTCACAACTATGAGAATATTTCAAAATGGCGTGTTTGATACAGGAATTTAATTTTTAGTGACGTTTCTTATAAGTGCCGCAAATATTACAATACCAAAACGGCGTCATTTTCTTCCCTAAATCAGATTTGACTCTAAAAAACTTAAAACTGAGCGGTGGGTTTTATTACCAAATGCCGCCAACCCCCCCAGGTTCTGAAAACAAAATCCTTCACTTCAAAATTTCGCTTTCCCTCACTTCAAATGCCTCCGGTGATGCCTCCCCTCAAGCTCCCTTGCCTATGCTCAAGTCCACCATCACTGGCGCTGTTTCCACCTCTCTTTCTGCTCATAAGACGACCAAGGGTCGTGGCTTTCGTGAGGGCGATGCTGACCGCCACTCCCGTCTCGCCTCCCGCGACTTCGAGTCCCTCGGCACTGGCGGTGGCCCCAGTCCCTAGAGATGTTAGTCCTTTCACTAAACCCTAATTTTTTCTCTCCCTGTTCACTTATATTGTTTCATTTTGTTTGATTTTCTAGGGTTTTATTCTTATTTTTTTGCCCTACAAAACAAGATGATTACGAAATTGCTTTCATTTTTGCTGTATGGAAGTTGATCTTAATTTCATAACAAAATTGGGTTTGAAATTAGTTGAGAATTTGATAGTTTTTGCTTAATGCTGAACCTTGAGCGGGTTTCTGATTTTTTTGGGGTTATATGAAATATCTTCACTCTCAGAATATAATGTTAATTTTTATACTAATTATTTATTCACTACCGGTTTTATAGTTTGATAAAGTCCTGGATAAAAGACCCCGGTTTTATATTATAAAACTCTTGGTTCAATATATGTATATCTAGAATGCTGATACGGTAATTCATAAGCAATCAAAATTTAACATGATATTAGGTCTTTATGCTTTGAAGGAAGACAATAGCTTATAGTTTTGCGTTGTTTTCCTTATTTATATTCTATGAAATTTAAGTGAATTTAATTGTTATTTCTTTGTTGCTTTTAATACCCTTTCACTGTTCATCGATCTTTCTTTCATTATTTGTTTTTTGGAATCAACTGTGCATTTTGTGATAAAACATAGAACTCGGCACATGATTCCAAATGCAGTTTTGTCAGTACCAGATAAAAATGTTACAATTGCTAGGAAATGTTCTATCTTTCCTGTTGAATTTGTTGGTGAGTATCTTTGATATTCTTATCATTCATTTTTGTCACATGAAGGGCGGTTGATATTCTTATCTTATCTTTGATATTCTTATCTTCATGCAATGGATGATTTCTTTTTGAATGTCTCATAGCTTTTTCTCCTCATTAGTTGTGCTTTTTCTGATAACTACTATAACTGGCACTTTTTAGATTACTGAAGAGTAAGGATTTTTTCTACCTTAAAGGCCTTTAACTTTATGTTGTACAGGTTCAAGTGGATTTTTATGATAAAACTAGTTGGGAGTCTTTGTTTAAGGTGTACTGGGTTCTTTTGAAAGAGAAGCTAGCTTTAAGCTTAGATGAGCTTACTAACGCTAAAAATCCATGAAAGGAAACTACTATCATGGGTCCCAAGGGAAATTCATCCGATGAACTTAATAATTATAGTAATGCTAAAGGAACTAACATGGACCTTTAATTCCTTATAACTGTTGATTTTTATAGACTTGTCCAAGTCATTGGTATTGACTTATATAACTGTTGCTCATTTAATTCCTTTTTAATTTGTTTATTGTAGACCTTCATCACTAATGCATTTGTTTGCAGGTACCAGCAAGGCCGAACCATATAAAATCGATGAAAGGACAACTGATATCATGCTTGAAATATTAAATTTGGACAAGAAAGAGGCTGTCTCAATTAATGGAATTTCAAATCAGGAATTTACTGAGGTGCCAATAGATTTCCTCGATGCTGTTCTATAAAACATAAAATGCCATATTTGGTCCTGCATTTATTAACAAGAAGTCCATTTAGGGAAGTCTAACGTGCTGATTTTATAACCATTTCGAAGCAAAATAGAATGAGTTTTGTTGTTGGTTAGATTTTATAAACATTCTTATCATTCACAGCATGTAAAATAGTGAAAATGATCCATGACTTTTTGTTTTAATATTTTTTTGGGAGATTGAATTGCCACAGGTTCAAAACAAGTTTTAAGTTATTGATTTCTGCAGTATTACTTCCATAGTTTCTCACTTGGTTTATTTTCTAGAAGCATTATGTTGCATTTCCATTTTGTGATGCTTTTATCTTATAGATAAGATTTGATGGTAACAAACCAATTTAACATTCAATATGCCCGAGATTGAGTGATGCTATCTTGAAATTTGATGCTTTTACTTGTTCATTTTATGTAAATAATGTAGTATCCGTACTTGTTGTCTGTTCGTTTTATGTTTCTCACTCAGTCGAATGATAATATTAATAGACGGTGTAAACATGATCTAATGATCTTCATTTCAACTTTCATTTGTTTTCCCAGATTTTAAATATGTGAAACCGCATGTTGTGGAAGCGGCACATTGAATGTACAAGGCTCTTGTACTCCCATATCTGATCTTTGCTCAAATTGCAATGAATACTTGTTCTGGGATTCGTCCCATCTCGAAAAAAGCTTTTGTTTTTTTATTCTTTTAAATTTTGTTGTTTTAAAATTGCAGGAACTTAGAGAAGCTTCAACTAATATTGAACCAAAGCATCAAAATGATGTTGCAAATTTAATAAATAGTTACAAAAGTTTATACCCAAAATGGGTTTTTGATCTCAGGTAATTTAAAACTCTTATTACTTTATGGTGTAATTTTTAATTTCATTGGAAACTTTAATTTGTTAGAATTTGATCATCTCAATTTGCAAAAATTGGAAATTTGATCCTATTTTTGGTGCATACATGCACTTGAACAGTTGGATTTTGCTAATTTGTTTTGATCTCCGATAGTTTAAAACTCTTATTTATTTAATAGTGTAAGTCTGAATTTAATTGGAAACTTTAATTTGTTAGACTCCCATCCTCTTATTTGTGTAAGTCTGAATTTAGTCCGGTTTTTGGTAAATACATGAACTTGAAACGTTGATTTGTGCTAATTTATTGTATATAAATTGTTGAAATGATGATTTTTTATATCTCCTTACATATAGCTTATTGAAATGTTGATTTTCATACTAGTAATTTAATAGTAGGGTTTACTAATGTTACGCAATATGGGTTCTTGATCTGAGGTAGTTTAAAACTCTTATTTTCTTAATGGTCTAATTCTCAATTTGTCACTATGAAAAGTGCGGGAAGTTGGTCTCTTGCTTTAATTTGTTAGAATTTGATCCTTCTACTTTATAAAAGTTGAAAATTTGGTCTGGTTGTTGGTGAATGCATGAACTTGAACAGTTGATTTTTTCTAATTTGTTGCACATAAGTTGTTATAAAAATTGAAAATTTAGTCTGGTTGTTGGTAAATGCATGAACTTGAACCATTTATTTTTGCTAATTTGTTGCATATAAGTTGTTATAAATATTGAAAAATTAGTCTGATTTTTGGTAAATACATGAACTTGAACCATTGATTTTTGCTAATTTGTTGCATATAAATCGTTATAGAAATTGAAGATTTAGCCCTATTACCGATAAATATATGAACTATGAATACTTGATTTTGCTAATTTGTTTCACATAAACTGTTGTAAGATTGATTTTTGTTAATTTCTTGCATATAATTTATTGAAATGTTGATTTTTGATAATTCCTTGCATATTAAATATTGAAGTGTTGATATTCAAGCTAGTAATTTAACAGTGAGGTTTACTAATGTTATCCAGTTGGACTAACTTATCAGGTTTTGTAAATTAAGGGGATAAAATTCATAATTAGACCTTTACTTATTTATTTTTATTCCAATGTGTTACCTTGAAAGTTAGTATTGGCTTTATTTTCCAGTACTTATTGTGTGTATGTTTTGCATTTATTTATTTGCAGATGTGGTTTTGGTCTTCTAATGTATGGATTTGGATCAAAGAAATCATTGATTGAAGATTTTGCTTCAACCGCTTTGGCAGACCATTCTGTTGTTGTAATTAATGGTTACCTTCAATCAATCAATATAAAACAGGTGTTGTTTTCATCACATAACATTAAAGGGACAAAGTTAGTTCCTATCTTATTAAAAAGAATCAAAATATGGACAAATTGGAAAATGGACTATTTGATTCTTTTTATAGGATAGGGACTGAATTGATCATATCTCTACTATAATACAGGATTGCTTGTACTCCATCTCTCAAGAGCGGTTCCTCTTAAGCAGCCAGGTAACGCTAAATGCCCACTTGACTAAGTTCAAAGATCATGAGCTAGTTAAGATTTGAAACTGAAGACAAAGCAAGGAGACTTCTAAGTAATGTGTCATTTTTGTTGAAACCAGGGGGTTATTTTTTCGGTATTACTCCTGAAAAAGTGATTGCCAAAAACTGTTGTTTCTGGATTTCTATATTTTCCTTTTTTTTTTCTTGTGGTTACTGCTGCACCTGTTTCTGGGAGGTGATTGTGCAAACATTTTAGTGTGCTTTAGTTATTGTAAGAATATTTTTAACATTGTTAATTTTAATATTATTGTAAGAGTATTTTGAATTATAATTTAGTTATCAATTTATATCATATATCTTTTATTAAATTTGAAGTATCATTTAAATTTACCGTTTTTGGTTGGATACAAATTTGTCAAAATTAGCCGCGTTTTTTCATAAGCGCCGCTAAAGAACCGTTAAAGGTCATGTTCTTTAGCGGCGTTTATGGGTAAAGCGCCGCTAAAGGTCATGTTCTTTAGCGGCGTTTGTGGCAAAGCGCCGTTAAAGGTTATATTCTTTAGCGGCGTTTTTGGGCAAAGTGCCGCTAAAGGTCATGTTCTTTAGCGGCGTTTTTTCTTATAAACGCTACAAAAGTTAGCGACGTTGTCAATAGCGGCATTTTTTGAGGTGCTAGTGAAAGCGCCGCTAAAGGCCTAAAAAATGCCTCTAAAAGCCTGTTTTGGTGTAGTGACTTAATAGTAGTTTTCCCTAAATTGCAATCCCTTGGGTACAATACTCAGAGTACTTACATACTTCGTTGTAAAACAATATTACAATTTGGCCCGTACATTTGTGAACACCGCTTAAATTCCTATATTTTGTAGCAGTATATAGACTTTAGACGTTAATATGTCCAGAGGTGGTCAGATATATTGGCATGCCATAGGATTGTGAGTATTCACCCATAAGTTTTCTATGATTTTGGGTGTTGAGACCTTGGGACATGTGGAGAGATAAGGGAATGTCAAGCTGAGCTCCATTCACTTGGACATGTTGGTGTACAGGAGAGTGCATAGCTTCGAGCTGCAGTTGTAGGATATGTTATAAGGACTCTTTCAGTCATTCTAAGGCGTTATAAGGAGATCCGCATATCCAACAGAAAAGTTAAGATAAGTGTGAGAACATATCTTACGTTTCTCAGCCATTCTGATAAAACAAGTATGTGAGCATGTTTCATGTTGTATTAGATTCGTTTTCAAACAAGAACAAGTTAAGTTTTTAAGTACACTTTTCAATAAGTAAATGCCAAACTGTTTTTACAAACTTATGTTTTTGACAAACAGGATTCACAAACTAGGTCTCATAACATTCTCTGCGAACCCAGCATGCGATACGATTTTTCAAACTAAGTCTTCCTTTTGTTAAAAACTCTGTATTTTAAGCATACTCTACTAATTCTTGATTATTCACTAAGTTCGCAATGAACTCACCCACTTCTCTCTTATTTTGCAGGTAAGCATGTCACAAATGGTAGTGGCAAGGTAGATGACTTGGTGAGACTCATCCCTAAACAGATGACACCAATCAAAATGTGCCACATGGCACTTCCATCCAATCACAATGTATCACATGGCAATTAAGTTTATTTTAAATAAAAACATTAAAGTTAAATTAAAAAAAAAGTACATTTGACTTTGAGTCACTGTTGATCAATTAGTAACTATCATTGATCATCAACGTGATGCTAGTAGAACGTACGACATGTCTTTCTTTCTTTATCTTTTTACTATTATATATGTTATTTTGATTAAAAAAATTAGAAAATCATATATAATATATAATTAATTGAATTATTTTAAATTTTTATAAAATTCTAAAATATGTAAATATAAATTTTTAAAAGTCAAAATAATATTTAAAAATTGAAAAAGATAAAACTTTTACAAAGGTATTTAAATTTTAAAGAATTAAAAAATAAGAATAAAAATAAAAATTTGAAAAATATATATTCTAGAAAAAAAGCTTAAATTGTTTTGAATTTAGATATATTGTTTTTAAATTTTTAAATTTTTAAAATTTAAATTTTTTGAAAAAAATTAAAATTTATGATAAATTTTCTAAAATATATATTTGAAAATTTATGTTTTTTAATTTTTTAAATTTAAATATATTTTTAAATTTTTATATATTATTTTGAATTTTTAAAGTTTATATTTATATTTTTTAGAATTTTAGAATTTTTTAGAATTTTTTGAATTATTTATATGTTATATGATTTTTTAATCTTTATAATAGATATAATATTAAAAATAAAAAAGAGACACGTGACACATTCTAATAATGTTGCATGGATGGTCAATGTCAACATCGATCAATATTTGGTTAACGATGATCAAGTTCGGTCAATGTTCAATCAACGGTGGATTAAAGTCAAAAGATTTTTTTAATTTAAATTTAATATTTTTATTTTGAATAAATTTAATTATCACGTAGCACATTGTTATCGGCTAGAAGTATCATGTGACAAATTATAATTAATGTCATGTGATAATTAAATTTTTAACATCATTAAAGAAAAAGCTAAGTTGAGTAAAAAATAATAGTTTAAGTATCTATTTGAAACCAAAAAGTATTTAAATATTAAAGTAAGAAAATAAGTATACTTGAAACGTAAATTGCGTATCAAAAAGCTTATTTTTTAGTATATGATTTTTTTTAACTATAATTTTGATATTTTTGAAAATTAGATAATGATAAGAAACACCGGATATGATATATGTATAGCGGGGAGAAGCGGAAAGATAATTCCAAAAATTGTTCAACATATCTGATAAGGCTTAATTGAAATAATAGGAAGGATAAATTTATTTATTTATTTTTCTTTTTGAAGTAGCTGACATGCTAATTATCTATCTAGATTGATTGTTGATTTTTGCGTTAAAAATAAATCACAGCTTAGGAAGAGGAATCAGGAGCAAAGTTGCAGGGAAATGTCGGCGAATGGTTGTTTTCCAAATATTATTACAGCAACTCCTCCATTATTGGGATGGCATCGTAACCATACGGTGACGTTCCTGGAAGCACCGGCTAATTACTGCCAGTTCCACCTGCGTTGCTTCATTCGTTGTGCCGCTTCGACTCACCCCGTTACTGACCACCTATTACTATCTCATTCTGATACTGATTCTGATTCTGGCTCTGATTGGAGCCTCTCACCTAGTCCTAATACTAACCCTAACCCTAACCCTAACCCTAATTCAGCAGGTTCGTTTTCGCTTTCTACTGTTCTCACTCACTTCTTCATCTGTTCTTCATTTTCTATTGTTATTACTGTCATTTCAGAATGCTAAACTTGTGACTACTGCTAGCAACCAACAAAAACTGTTCTGCAGACTCAGGTTCAAAGGGATTGACGGCGGGTTTCACGAGACTTAAAGCAAAAAGAGTAAAAGCCCTTGTCAAGAGGATAAAACAAGAAGAAATAAGCATTGGTGATGATAATAATGATGATAATAGAGGAGTTTCAGAGGGAGGTAGTTACCCCAAAAATGCTGAACTAGAGGGTTCATTTGCAATTTCTCACTTTCGAGGTTGGGCTGATGGGGGATCCATCAGTAAGCCTAAATTGAACTCACCTCACCTTCCAAAGAAACATCTTACTCTATCTACTGGTGCTGGGAGTGACTTTTTTAGTCGAAAAACCTTTGCCAATTTGGGTTGCAGTGAATACATGATTAAATCTTTAAAACAACAGCTTTTCCTGTGCCCTTCACATATTCAGGTATATAGTATTACTAATTTCCCAGGAAATCTTGATCCAGAACATTGTGCCCACTTCCGAGTTTGTTTTGTTGGCTCAACTCTCAAGAGTTGATCTACTTTAAATGGATTGTCAGATAGACATTAATCAATGAAACTACTACTTGGTTTAATTTGTAAAAAAACATTTAGCATATAAAATAAAATAAAATCTTGGATTACTGCAGGCAAAGGCTTTTGGACCTGTTATTGAGGGACAGAGCTGTATTATAGCTGATCAAAGTGGCTCAGGGAAGACATTAGCATACCTTGCACCCTTGGTCCAGCGTCTTAGGGAAGAAGAACTCCAAGGAGTCAGCAAGTCATCCTCTGGTAGCCCTCGTGCAGTTATAATTGTACCAACGGCTGAATTGGCATCTCAGGTCAATATCTAGTCTCATTTTCCTTTTGATGTACTTCCCTGCTTGCTGCGTTAAGCAATAGGTATTTATGTAACCAATTAGCATTGTGTCCTCACTCATCAGTGGTGTGTACTTTCTCAATCAATCTGTTCTGAGTATAGCTAAGAGTAATTTATTTGTTTGAAATTTGGGTTGCATTATCTTTCTAGCTGTAGAGTTGAAGATCACTAAATTCCTCCTTGAGCAATCTGCCTCCAGGTCCAGTATTGGAAGCTTTAAACTCTTAATCCTTCTCTATTAATCCCTTTAGCAGAGTCCATAATCAAGGTTTAAAGTTGCTTCCATTTATATTCCAACTGGAAATAGAAAAAAAAATTGGAAAAGAGTTGAAAATGCAGCTGAGATAAGGGAAAAACAAGAATTGACAGGTTTACATAATTCTTTTATTTCATTCTAGCAGAAGGTTTTGATCATATTGGTGTGCCAAAAATGGTTGATCAGATCACTGTATCGAGTTTTGAATGACAGGTTTATGATTAATGCTTTCTTTTACAGCGAAAGCATCTTGTAATTATTGACGATGATTGAGGAGTTTCTTCTATATGCCTTTGGTCTGTCTATTGGCTTGGCAATTGAAAATTACTTGTCAGGGCATGCTTTGCTTTTCTGAACAATAACTTTTTGTTGGATTTAGTTCATTCATGCACTAATTCTTCTTCACTCTACTGTTTTTTTAAAGACAAGTAGTTGAATGTCCACATAAAGGCAAAATGGTATAATTGTGCAAAACTATTGAATTAAATTTCACAATTGTTACTCCACAAGTATAGTGACTTCAAGTTATATGCTTAAGGAGTGTAAAGTTGCTTACTTGATATTTAAGAGAAATTCATAATGTTAGTTCACTTTGCTTACTTGTAAAATGAATACTTGTTGCAAAGTTGCATGCAAACTTGTAGGAATCCTCTCAATGGCGATGTAGTGGTTGCTTATTGCAAGTAAAACTTTTGCAGGTCTTGAATAGTTGTCGGTCATTGTCAAAATTTGGGGTTCCGTTCAGATCTATGGTCGTGACAGGTGGTTTTCGACAAAAAACTCAATTGGAAAATCTAGAGCAAAGTGTTGATGTTTTAATAGCAACACCAGGTCGTTTCATGTTCCTAATTAAAGAAGGCTTCTTGCAGTTAGCAAATCTTAGGAGGTAAGTTAAATGTCCCTTCATATTGCTTAATTTATTTACCTTAATTATATTCAAGTGTCATGTGGTCTTGAAATTTCTAGGGCATTCTAAGTGGGACATTTTAATACTAATATCTCTATTATATCAATTGTATATTATCCTGCTCTCGATATCCTTGCTTTACCTTCCTTATTTTAATAAAAGTGCCAGTGCATACATGATAATTTTTATCGTTGCATAAAGTTTAGTTTAAGTTGTTTTAGTCTTCTTTGTCTTGGTGAGAGATTACATTTAAGCTCTGGGTGGGTGATACGACAGTGGAGTAGGATCGAAATTCAAGTTGTGGAAGAAATAAAAAATCGAGTTGGAATAGGAAAAACACTTTCTTGGTGACCAAGTAACCTGAAACGCACAGGAGCCAAGAGAGATTAGGATAATTTGGCAATACGCAAAACAAGCGAAAGAAGGAAATTCAATAACTAATAATTAAAGATCGAAAGGATTTAGAAGGTAGGAGGATTGGATCGTGAATGGAGAACATGTTATTGAAGAGATATTAATGGAAACAAGCTGCCAAAAATTCCAGATTTGACTTAGCAACAAGGACCAACTCAAACAAAGCAAAAGAAAAATAAAATAATGGAGAAGGACGAATGATTTGATAATCAATGAGAACGCAAGAATCGAAAGTAGGAAGCCTTTGAGGCCAAAGAATTGGTTCTTGGAGAGAAATAAGGTTGTTTAAACAGACTTGAAATAAAGAGACCAAAACAGATTAGTAAATCAACAAAAATAGATTAGAAAATCAATGAAAATAAGGAAAAAAAAAAAGGAAAACATAAAAAAGAGGGTTCGGCTGAAGAAGAAAGCCTAAGAACAGGTTGAGAACAAGTTCCTTGATGAGAAAGAAACCAATCTTGAGAAATAAAATTTGTTAAACCAGGTTTGAAAAATTGATCAAAAACTGATTAGAAAATGATTAAATAATTAGAGAAAAACAAATGAAAGATCATAGAAGAAGCAATTGGTTGAAAAGGGAAGAGAGATCTCATACAAAGATTTGATCTTGGGAGCAAATCAACAAGAATCGAAGTTGTTCTGATGGTTTCTTGATTTGAAAATTAACAAATAGCAAGGAACAAGTTAGATTTAATCCAATCGAATATTAAAGAAAAGCAAAGAAGAAAAAAACAATTAGTGAAGAGATGAAGAGAAAACCTTGGATCTTAAAACCTGAAATTGAAACACAAGAAATAGTATTAGAAAAAGATTTGGGTAAACCCAATCAAGATTGATAAAGATTGTGGAGAGGTGGGAAAAGATTCGAATGAAGATGGATAATAGGCGATGTCGTATGGAATCCTTTGAAGAAGAATCTTTAGCAAACATCACAAATGGCTTTAATCAACCCCTTAGGTCGACCACCTAGTAAATTGAAGGGTGGAAAATGATTTTCCTCTACTTTTGGAAGAAACCGAGATAAATGCATCTACAAATCACGAGAGAAAATTGTGCAAAGAGAGAAACTAGAGTTCTATTAATCAAAATATGAATGGTGTGTACAACGAGAAGGACGATAGCCTATATATAAGTAAAAATTAGGGTAAAACTAAGTGTGCTTTTACCCTAACAACAAGTAACAGGTAAAGAGTTAATGAAAAAATAAAGCCGAGTATAAACTACTTAGGTGAAATTCGAGCAACCAATTAATGCATGGTCATGGACTGAATTTTGACTAAATAAACATAATAATGAGCTTAAATAAAACCTGTTCGCAAACCCCAATTAAAAAATAAGCTTAAACTCTTGTAATTTTTTAGTCACATGTTGAGTTTAGACTTCAATTGTTTGGATTTGGATCTCGTGATTGAGCCTTATGGAAATTGAACTCATTTTCATTATGAACTTGAGATTAGGCTGTGGAGCTCACATCATTCCCCTTTTTCTCAAAAGGATTTGTCTTCGAATTTGCACAATCAATGAAAAATCAATCACATTAAAAGTAGCACTGACATTATACTCACAGGGTAGATTGATTTGATAGGCATAATCATTGATCTTTCTGAGTACTTGAGAAGGCCCATCCTCTTGTGGGTCTAATTTCGTATTTTGCTTGGCAAAATATCACTCCTTTCCAATATGAAGCCAAATCCAAACATCCGGTTTAAATACCACATGCTTCCGTCCTTTATTGGTCTTAATGACATTAGTTTGGTTTGTTTTATCAATTCGTTTCCTCGCTTTCTCATGTAAACCAATTTAGCTTTTGTTCATCATCCATGCTAGTAATTTTATCAAGAGGTAAAGGCATAAGATCAAATATAGTTAAAGAGTTAAAATCGTAAACGAGTTTGCAATGGGAGTAATTGATAGAATGAATAGCTCAATTACATGCAAATTCTACAAATGGTATTCTTCCCAATTTTGAAGATTCTTACCTGCCACGGCTTAGTAAAGCCCTTAAAATACAATTTACATCCGTTTGTGAGTGGCAAGTTGTAGAAAAGAGTAGTTTAGTACCGATTTTGCCCCACAAAACTTTCCTAAAGTGACTTAATAATTTGACATCACGATCAGAAATAGTAGTGCGAGGAATGCCATGTAAATACACTACTTGAAAAAATAAGTCTCAACATGAATAGCGTCATTCGTCTTGTGGCATGGAATAGAGTGAGCAATTTTTGAGAACTTATTGACCACAATGAAAACACTATCTCTATTGTGGTTAGGTCGAGTTAAACCCAAAATAAAATCAATGGAAATATTAATCTAAAGAGAATTAGGAGTAGGAAGTGGTGTGTGTAAACCATGTGATGTTACCTTGGATTTAGCCATTTTACATGCAATGCACTTAGAACAAACTTTTTCGACGTCTTTGTGCATATGAGGGGCAAAAAGAAGTTGGTGTTGTAGCATATCAAGTTTTTTAGCTACAACGAAATGTCCCATAAATCCCCCTCTATGTGCCTTTCGAACTAGTAATTCCCTTGGCAAGCAATGAGGCACGCATAACTGATTTTGCCTAAATAGAAACATATTTGTAAGATAAAACTTATCAAAGGCATCTTTGTCGCAAGAATTAAAAATGGATGCAAAATGAAAATCATTAGTGTACAATTCCTTAATGTTTCAGACCTTAATGTTCAAGCATTCAAAGTAGTGATTAAGGAATACCTTCGTGATAATGCATCTGCAACAATATTGTTCTTATTGACTTTATATTTTATCAAATATGAGAAGAATTTGATGAATTCAACCCATCGTGCATGTCTTTTACTCAACTTACCTTGTCCTTTTAGCCATTTTAAGAACTCTTGATACGTATGAATGATGAACTCTTTAGGTAGCATAGTGTTGCCAAATCTCAAGAGCTCGAACTAATGCCAAAAGTTTTTTTCGTATGTCAAGTAATTTAGTTGTGCGCCATTGAGTTTTTCATTGAAGTAAGCAGTTGGGCGTTTATCTTGCATTAGAACTGCTCTTATGCTACGTGATGCATCATATTCCAATTTGGAAGTATTATAAAAATTAGATAATTTTAAAATCGGAGCTGAAAATAACTTGATCTTTAAAGGCTTGAAAAACCTTCTCTTGTGCGACACCTCATTGAGAAACCCAACATATTTCTTAATTATTTCAGTCAAAGTTGTGGCTAAGGTGGGAAAATTTTCACAAATTGTCTGTAAAAACTTGCTAAACCATGGAAAGATCACACTTCAGTAATCTATTTCAGAGTAGGCCACTTACGAATTGCTTTTACCTTATCTTCATCTACATTTATACCCTCTGCACTTACAATAAAGCTTAATAAAATAAGCTTGTCACCATAAAAAGTGCACTTTTCAAGGTTAGCAAACAATTGTTTAGTTCGTAAAACATCCAACACAAATTTAACTTGAGAAACATGCAGTTCTAATGAAGTAGAATAAATTAAAATATCGTCGAAAGAATAAGCTATGAACTTACCCAAATAAGGGCATAAAACATGATTCATTAAGCCAATGAATGTACTAGAGTGGTTAGAACTTTAGTCTAGCAATCTCTGTGAGTTTAGCTGATTCCTTCATTCCAAACACGCCTAAGTCAACTTAACTCCCAACAATTAAAGATTCTCGCAGAATTTCTCTAATACACCAATTTATATAACAGAAGCAACACAAAACAAAAAGAATGTTTAAAAAACAAAATAGCCACAAAAGAACAATGCACGAGAGGTGTTTGAGTAAATGCTTTCAAAGAATTCTTTTACTCTTGAGACTTTAGGCTACAGTGGATCAATGGATGACTTAAAATTGAGGGGAGACTCTTTATTTATAGTTGAGTTCCTCCAAATCTAATGGTTTAGCTAAATTTACATTGATGGACGAGATAAAGTCTATCCCTGTAATCGAGGGGTTTGCAATATTTATACAATCAAATCTAATCTTATCAAATATTATTTTCCTCAATTTTCTAAAATTAAATTTTCTATTTACCAAGGTACTCTAATTTTCTATATCTGCTTCATTAGACCACCTAGACTTCAAATGGATAGACTTTTCTATCAGTTCTTTGAATCGGGTCAGTTTTCATAGGTCAAATGATTCCCATCTAACTAATAAACATTTATGGGATGCATTTTGTGCGATGATCACGGGCTTTACACTTTGGCTCGTAACATTTTTCCCCACTCATTATCGCAACGCCCTTATTGCGCCTTTAGAATGACACTGACTTGATTCGCCTCAAAACTTTCTCAACGTCTTAGTTTTTTCTTAGCTAGTCACACTATCGGGTTGTCCCACCCATCAGAGCTTTCACCTCGGCTTCCTTCACCTCTTAGTTCGACCCGTTCCACTTGTTGGTACATCTCGCTTGCAAGAGTCCACAACTCTTACTTGCCCACATTTTGACTTGCTTCGATCTAAATCCTTTTAATTCACACGACATGCCTACAATTCCTCGACTTCCTCGCTTTAGAACTTTGAAAGGGCCCCTACATTTTTGCCAAGCCAACAAGTTCAAATGTGAAACACTACCAAAGTATTCAAAATGTACCTTACTCGCCACATCTACTCGACTTGACCTTCCAGTTTGCATTACCAGTTTTCCAAATTCTGATGCACAACTCACCTCTCCCTTGGGTGGTAGCTCCTCTAAAGATTCAACAGAAATAAGTCTCATTGATCTTAGCTTCAAAGTTTATATCGCAATTTCTTTCTCTAAGTTCGATGCACAACTCACATTTTCCTTGGGTGGAAGCCTCTTCGACGACATAACAAACTCCATCGTTTTCCCCGAATTGAACCTCAGTTGTCCTAACTTTAATATTTGCCTTACCAATTTTTTCTTCAAGTTAGGTGCACGATTCACCTCTTCCTTGGGTGGAAGCCCCTCCGACTACTCAACAAGTTTCGTTATTGTCTTTCTCTTGACCATGACTAACTTGGATTTTTCTGGATAGTTTCACAACTTATGTGGACCACAACATAAGAAGCATTTCATTCACTTTCTTGTTCCTATTTGCCTTCTTGGCTTCGACACTTCCCACGATCAAACCAATTCTCATTAGTGCTTTGTCTGACCCATCGTCCCCTTCGACGATTAATTTCTTTGGACAGTTCTGCTACTTATGTGGACCACGACATAAGAAACACTCCACTGGCTTCTTTTCGCTCCCTTTGACTTTCTTGGTTTTGACACCCCTTGCGCTCGAACAAAGTTTTCCGGCCTTACCTTTCGGCTTGTCATATTTCAAAAGGTTTAATCTCTTTTAACATATGAACCGTTGCAAAGAAAACATATTGCCTTACCCTTTTTTTTTCTTCAGGTTGGGGTTTCTCTTCCCAACTCGTGGTTTCACCCACATATGCCCCTTCCTCAGACTCGAAAGACTTAAGCCTGATTATAGACTCCGTTAACGTCATGGCTTTCGATAGCTCTGGGACGCGTTTTAATTTTTGTCTAGCCCACGACTTTAACCCATTCTTGAATGCAAGAAATGCCTCATTGTCGTTCATATTTAAAATTTGGAGCATAATTTCTTTAAACTCTCGAACATACTCCCCAGCAGTGCCTCTTGAAGTATAAGTTCTTTAAACTCTCTAACACATTTCTCAGCAGTGCCTTGTGCAAATCGTCACAACTTTTATCTAATCTTTCAACTCATGCTGGAACTCTTTTAAATACAATGGAACAATGGATGATTTACAACTGAGGGGGAGGCTCACTATTTACAGTTGAGCTCTCTCGAATCCAACAGTCTAGTTAAATTTACATCGATGGACGAGGTGAAGTCTATATTTACAATTAAGGGATTTATAAGATTTATACAATCAAATCTAATCTTATTAGATTTTCTTCTCAATTTTCTAAGGTTAGTTTCTCTATTTACTAAGGTAGTCTAATTTTTCATATCTGTTTCATTAGGTCACCCAGATTTCAAATGAACAGGCTTTTCAATAGTTCTTCGAGTCAGGTTAGTTCTCGTGGGTCAAATGATTCCATGTAACTAATAAACTTACATGAGATGCATTTTGTGCGATGGTCACAGGTTTTGCACTTCAACCCGTGACACTAAGGGCTTTTGTCAAACTAAAGGGCATGATAAGCCATTCATACAAACCAAATATAGTTTTGAAGGTCGTTTTTCGTTCGTCTCCATTCGAATTTGATGATAATCACTTTTTAAATCAATCTTTGTGAAAATACAAGAACCATAAAGTTTATCAAACATATCAGCAAGATGTGGAATTGGATGCCTATACATGGCAGTAATTCAATTGATTAGTTTACAATCAACACACATGCGGTACGTATCATCTTGTTTAGGTACCAAAAATACTGGGATGACACAAGGACTTTGGCTTTAAAAAATGTGTCAGTTTTCAAAAAAATTCATTTTTTTATTCCTTTGTCTCTTCAAGGTTGCTATGATAGTTGATCTATTTGGAATTGTTGATCCTGGGACCTCCATTGCTTGCTAAAGATGCATTAGTGGATTGCTAGGGAAAAACATTATATGCAAAACAAAGAAAGAAAAGAAAAAATAAGCTCTAAAATTGTGGTGTTTTTCAAATTGGATGGTGGATCTTAGGACTTGCTATTAACAGTTACCTTTAAACTATGTGTAATTGTCATGGGTCTCAGCTCAAAGCCCATAACCATCGCACCAAATGTATCTGATGGAGGTCTATTGTGTAGATGGGGATCATTTGGCCCGCAAGAATCGACCCGATTTGGTAAACTGTTGGAGAAGCCTGCCAGATTGAAGCCTGGTTAGCTCGATAATGAAGATATGACAACTTAGGCTATTTTGGTAACTAATCTTAGAAGATTGATAGAATCATATCTTGTAAAGATTAGATTGGATTAGATTAGATTAGATATGATATATCTTGTAAATCACATGATTTAAAGGACAAAATGAATCTTGTCCGTCGATGTATAGTAAGTAATTTTGATCGTCGGTTTTGGGGGATCTCAACTATAAATAGAGAGCCTCCCCGTCATTTGTAGACACTCCATTCATTGTTTCATTATTCTTTGTGAATAAGAGAATATTGAGAGCATTTACTCAAACACATTGTGTGAGTTCTTTTTGTTATTCTTTTGTTGTTTATTTTGGCATGAAACGCTTTCGCTATAAAAATTGGTGCCTTGGAGGACTTTAAAAGGAATCCTCACTTAAGTAAAGGCTGACTTAGGCGAGTTTGGACGAGCGAATTGCGAGACGAAAGATCCAGCCTTGTGACAAGTGGCAATAGAGCTATTGATTCGAAGGTACCGTTAGGATATCGAAAGAAGAGTTCGAACAAATGTGGGCCAGAAAGTTTTTGAGGGAGATACTGTCAGCTGTTCAGGAACGCGTGGGTAAACTTGAGGAGTCCATGGAGGATGCGAAAGAGTCGGACAATGCGCTTGGGGAAAGCATAGGTGACTCGAGGGAGCAGTCCAGAGACTTTGTGATAATGTGTCTCACTTTCAATAGGGATAGCATGCAAGAGTTGCTAGATTTCTAAAGGAAGAAGCTAACGGAGAGAAATGATGCTCTCGAAGCCATGATGATAGCATTAAATGAAGAAACAATGGTCACGACAATTGTTTTGAGCACAAGAATAGAGGAGCTCGAAGGAGAGTTGGCCTTGTGCTGAGCAATCGTGGGGAAGGAGTGTCAAGTGCAGCATTTAGTAACGAGGATGTCCCGAAGTTGAAAGAGTTTGTGGGGGCAAGGTTTGCATGCGATGTGGACAATTTCTTTTGGAGGCTGGAAAACTACTTTCGTGCCAAAGGCATCGTGGATGATGCGGTTAAGGTAAACACTACAATATTTCTTATTGACATTGCGCTTTTATGGTGGCGAGACAGGACCACAGATAAAATGTAAGGTGAGATTGGGACAAGGCAAGAGTTCCAATGTGAGTTGAAAGGACAATTTTACCCAGAATTTGTCGAGGAAAAAGTTCGGGCAAAGTTGCAAGTGATAACGCAATGGGACACAGCGGGGAGTATGTTCGAGAGTTAAAGGAATTCATGCTCCAAGTTTTAGATGTGACCGAGAAAGAAGTATTGCTTGCTTTTTAGAATGAATTGAAACCATGAGTCAGACAGGAGGTGGAACAAAGAGGTGTCCAAAAGCTATCAAAAGCCAAGATAGTAGCGGAATCCGTGCTCAAGCTTGGTTTAGG
This sequence comes from Gossypium hirsutum, assembly GCF_007990345.1. Taxonomy (NCBI): domain Eukaryota; kingdom Viridiplantae; phylum Streptophyta; class Magnoliopsida; order Malvales; family Malvaceae; genus Gossypium; species Gossypium hirsutum. The sequence goes on along the minus strand of NC_053438.1, from coordinate 26,877,763 downwards.
AAAAGACAAGCTTAGGATTTCTAAGTTCGAGGAAAGGGGTGTATGTGAAAAGGATCAAAAGGAAGATAATGATGACAATGGTATCGGCGACAATGTTGGTAATGGGAAACCACGAGTTGGAAAGAAGAAATCCAATAGGAAAAGGGGCAAGTTGAAATGCTTTCTTTGCGATGGTCCACACATGTTGAAGAAATGTCTGAAGAAATCGCGCTTAAGGAGAAGCCTGTAGGTAAGGCCTTGGTACTTGGTTCAAGTGTAAGGGGTGTCGAAGCCAAGGAAGCCGAAAGCGAGAATAAGCCAGTGGAGTGCTTCTTATGTCATGGTTCGCATAAGTTGCGGAATTATTCAAAGAAGTCTGTCATCGAAGGGGACAATGGAGCAGAAAAGGAGCCCAAGAAGCTTGGTTCGAGTAAGGGAAAAGTCAAAGCTAAGAGGACAAAGAGGAGCAAAAAAAAGCGAGTAAAATGCTTTTTATGCCGTGGTCCGTATAAGTTGCGGAACTATCCAAAGCAAGCCGTAGTCAAAGGAAAGGTAACGTCTGAGCTTGGTGAGTAATCGGAGGGGCTTCCACCCAAGGAAGAGGTGAGTTTGTCATCGAACTTAGGGGAAAAAGTTGCAATGAAAATAGTGAAGCTGGGACTAATGAGGCTTAATTCGAGTGAAGCGTCGAAGTTGGTCGAGTCATCGACAAGGCTTCTACCTATAAGAAAGGTGGGTGATACATCAGACTTCAAGAAAAAATAAGTGATGCAAGTGGGACAGTTGGTCAAAGTAAATGCAACAAGTAGGATAGTTCACGTAAGCCGAGGCAAAAGTCCCAAAGGAAGGGAAAAGTTAAGGCGTCGAGACGAGACCGAGGCAAATAGTGCCATTCGGAAGTCGCAACGAGGGCGTTGCGAGAATGGGTGGGGGAGAATGTCACGGGCTGCCGTTCAAAGCCCGTGACCATCGCACCAAATGCATTCAATAGAGGTGTATTGTGTATATAGGGATCATTTGGCCTGTAAAAATTGGTCCGATTCGGTAAGCTATTGGAGAAGCCTGTGACATAATGAGATTAAACCGATAGCATTAGAATGATGCAAGATGTGATGTTCTTTTGCATCCATATCAATGTGGTGCCTTTATGATGGAAACTATTTTGATGGTTATTAGAGACCAATTTCAAAATGCACCTTGGTTAGTAATTCCTAGCATGGGTTCATATATTGGATGGCTTTGCTTGACATGAAGAATGAAAAGAAGCAAGGATGAAAAATATGTTTCTTAAATGGTTAAGCTTTTAACCACTTTTCTTACCTTGTAATTTAAACATTAAATTAACTAGTGTTTCATCCTCCCTCCTTTTTGTCCTTTGTACCAAAGTAGAGCTAAAAGAGAGACTGTAGACTAATAAGCTATTTAGCCATAAAGCTACAATAGTGGAATTCTAATGTGTTATTTTTGCTTCTAGAAATACTTCACCCTTAACTTTTTGGTAATACTCTGCAAAGTTCTGAATATCTCAAAAAGAAAATTCCAAGAACACTCAAGAAACATTATCTTAAGGAAGATTGTTACTTATGCCAACACTTAACTTTTGGGAAACATTATCTTTAGGATGATTGCTACTTTGTCTGATAAAACACGTTGCATGCTTTAAAATGTGAGGCAAAAGATGTTGGTGTTCAAAAAATTTCTTTTGCAACTACCATCTATTTCATTTGGATTGAAACAAACAAGTCTTCCTATGGGGAAGTTGAGGTTATGGTTGTGAAAAAGAATAAGGTTTATTTCATCAAATTATTTGAAATGTCTTCTTACATATATATTAAAAGATATTGCTTGTAATCTTGCCACTAATAATCAAGGAATTTGTAGATGTCTACATTTAGAGATCTTACTTATCCAAAGTAAAGGAAAAAAAGGAAAAGAAAAAAAAGAGACATGGGTTCCAAATTTACCAATTTGTTCAGTTTGGTAGTTCAAAGTTATTGCCTATATTTGAATGAGTGATAATTTTGCATAGTATTGGTTCTAAATGGTCCAATTAAAGGGTCAAATACAATGTTATCAAAGTGGACTTAGTTGTTAAGTTCAGGGCCAAAAATTATATTATTTTAGTTTATAATATAGAAACTGAAGGAATAAATGGTTAAAAGGAAAGGATCTAAGATTAATGTAATAAAGTAACCTTTTTCTTTAAATAATTTCATTTAAATGCATATACTAAGTAGCTTTTCAGCACATTTTCATTGTAAGTTCCATTTTCTTAATTGAATTATCAAACATGTTAAAAATATCAAACCATTGAAAATTTAAATTCTCAATGATTCTTGGTTTTTCTTGTTGCATAAATTCATTCATTCATTCATCCAAAAAAAAAGCATATTGAGATTTTTCGTGCATAGCATCATAATGTAGAGGGTACCAATTCTTATTAGTTTTGTCCACAGAGGTGGCAAGGATCTAATTTTAACAGTTTTTGCCTAGAATAATGGTGTTATCAATTGTCTGTATTGCAGTGCGGTTTTTGATGAAGTGGATATACTTTTTAATGATGAGGATTTTAAGGTTGCATTGCAAAGTTTGATAGACTCTTCACCTGTTATAACACAATATCTATTCGTCACTGCAACTTTGCCCGTAGAAATATACAACAGGCTGATTGAAGTTTTTCCTGATACTAAAGTGATAATGGGACCTGGCATGCATCATATAAGCTCTGGTCTTGAGGAGGTTGGCTTCTTTCTTTGCTTTTACCAAGTTTGTGTCTTTAAATATTTTGTTTTTTGACTTGCTCCTTTGATGCCTCTGATATTGGAATCAGAATTTCCAATTTGGTCTATGTTATGAGCTTGGTCTTTTTTGTATTAATCTTCATTATTGAATAACATTTTATGTTCACTCCAAACTAAGAACTCTTATTTCTTTTGAAACAATTCCTAGCCTGAACCAGTATCACCCACTTTCTTATTTTGTCCATGGATAGAGATGCTGCTCAGCTGCTACGTGCTAGATGTAGGGACCATAATTGTTGATGTGGTTGACTATATGAATTTTTTCTCAAAACAGTGAGTAGTTTTCAAAACCATAACTAATGGGATTTGTCATGATTTTAACATGTAAAAGTACACTTATGACAGATTGAGTTCATTATTAAGTACTCTTAATGAGTGTTCGTGATGATGAAGTATAAGAAGAGTGCCTTTCAGCAAGTATTTATAGGGATCTGGTGAACCAGAAGTACTTATCTGGTCAATAAAGCCACTAGGCAATAGTTACCTAAATACTCCCTCAACTTTTCAAAATTTAGAATAACTTATAACAAGCAGTTTGTTTACTTACTTTTCAAAGCTAAGTCCTCTTAACATATGAGAAATGAGAACTGGTTTCCTCTTGTGTGGGGTTGAAGAGTTTCATCTTATAAAATTTTGAAGGTCAATTTACCTCATTTCTGCTTAGCTTAATAGCACTTGACTAGTAAGTACAGAGGAATATATGTTTCATGCATGTTGGGTTTAACTGGCTTCCACTTAAGGAGGAAATTTTGGAATTCTTATCGTCATGTGTAGATACAAATCCCATGTCTATAATATCTATGATAGCTTGAACATATCGTTTGATATGAAAGTGTGCAGCTTTCTGCAATCTGTTATGGCATTTCTAGGTCTGCAATAATGAATAAGATCTACCCAGTTAAAGATAGGGCTGATCTGTGTGCCTCTAGAATCATTAATATGTATTCTTAATTTAATGAATACTAAAATCCAGGGTGCACCTGCAGGTTCTTGTGGATTGCAGTGGAGAAGGGACTTTAAAAACTCCTGATACAGCTTTCCTTAATAAGAAGACTGCCCTTCTGAAGCTTGTGGAAGAAAGCCCAGTTTCCAAAACAATTGTTTTCTGCAACAAGGTATGCATGCGTGAACCGTGAAGGATAGCTTTCCTACTTGTAATTTCATGATGAGATCATTGCAGATTTATCCTATCTTGACATTTTTCTTCTCCATTATCAGATTGAAACATGCAGAAAAGTTGAGAATGTACTAAAACGTTTTGATAGGAAAGGAACTCATGTGCGAATCCTACCTTTTCATGCTGCTCTGGCACAAGAAACACGGCTTATAAACTTGAAGGAATTTACTCATTCTCAACCTGGAGGAGATTCTTTGATTTTGGTTTGCACTGATAGGTAGTGTTTCCCAGTTTTTCCAGTATTATCTTCTTCTGCTTCATTTGCTCCACTACTTGTTCATGAAGATATAGCCTGTCTCTCCCCTATGTGCTGGGTTAAAAGATGTCCTATTTCATTAAATAATATGCTTCTAAAATTGATGGCAGAGCATCGCGTGGAATAGACTTTGCCGGTGTGGATCATGTTGTACTTTTCGACTTCCCTCGTGATCCTAGTGAATATGTGCGCCGTGTTGGACGAACTGCTAGAGGAGCTGGGGGAAAGGGTAAGGCATTCATTTTTGTTGTTGGCAAACAAGTTCCTCTTGCACGGAAGATCATTGAAAGAAACCAAAAGGGTCATCCATTACATGAGGTGCCAGCTGCCTTTTGAAATGATGAAATGAGTTGGGGTTAATAAGGTTGGATTGTTCAGTGGGTGCTTGGCATTTCCGTGCTAAATTTACATCAGCTTAGGGTTTAGTTCGGGAAGAATTTTCCTTTTCCTAATAGTAAGGGGTTAGGACCATGGGGCTTGGTTTTCCTTTTCTCCCCCTATATTGTTGTTATTTCTATTATTATACCTAACAAGGTGAAGGGGCTTGTTATTAGACCTCGTTGAGGACAATTTACAGTTTATATATATACACGTGTATTGCTCTTGAAGGATACACTGTACATGTTATATCTTAGTAGAATAAAACATTTAAATTGGCATAATGATAAGTTTAGTATATTTTTTATTCATTTGATTAATTTTTGAGTTGAATTTAGTTATTGACTTTTAAGTTGTTTTTTTAAATAAAAATGTTGATTAAAATATTTATTTTTTTAACGATGTTGTGACAATTTATGTATTAGTTTACATGCATTTTATGCTAACATTACATTTTTGTTTTTGTTTTATATATCACGACAACATATAGTTTAAGATTTATAAAACTATTCAAAAATAAGAAAATTTAAAATTTAAAAACATATATATAAAAATTTCATAAAATTTTAAAAAATGGAATGAAGCATGTCATGTTTCAAAATTTAACATTTTAGTCATTAGGATGAACATTAATTAGTCTCTTTTTTAAATAGTTGGTCAAATTTATCTTTGTTTAAAAGATTGAAGGCTATTAGCTAAAGAAAATTGACAAAAGATATAAATATTATGCGCTAAATTTGAGATTATGTCTTTTAAATTTATTAGTAACAATTGTAGAATAAAAGAGAATAAATAATTTTTTAATTATTACTTTACTTAAATAATATATAATAATTAAGATAAATTAAAAATTAGAATAAAATAATGTTCTTCCTAAATAATAATTACAAGTGTTAAAAAATTAATTTATTTAAAAAATAGTCCTTAAAATTCAAACATATAGAAAATTGTTAAACTTTTACCCCGACCTAGACACATGGCATCATGAGAAGCATCGTGGAAGCACCTACGGATGACCCTTTGATTTACACCACTCAACTGGTCACTAAATGAAAAGCCATGTATGTATGTATGTATGTATGTATGTATGTATGTATGTATGTATGTATGTATGCATAAACTAAGGACTCTCTAGTATAGGGGTGAGTATTCGATCGAGTCGAGTCGAATCGAGTAAAAAAATTTCGAGTTAGTTGAGTTAAAAAAATCCTATTTTAGCAACCAAACTCAAATTAATTTTTTTCGAATCGAATCGAATCAAGTAAAAAAAATTCGAGTCAAATCGAGTCAAGTTAATGAATCCTATTATTTATACTTAATGTTGCGTTTACATGGACCGATTATTTAACTAGTAGACGAAGTACAAGATTATTTAATTACATGAACAATATAATGATTTTGCTTTTAACTTAATGAGTAAACATTTATCAAAACGATGTAGTTTTGCTTTATCAAAACGATGTAGTTTTGCATTTAACTTAATTATTTTGAATTTTAACTTTTAAAAAAGTAAACATTTATCAGAACGACGTAGTTTTGTCTTTTCTTATTCGAAATTTTGGATAACTCGAATTGTGTAATTCATATTCAAGTTAAACTGAAAAACTTAATTTTTTATTCGAGTTGATCCGAATAACTTGATTAACTCAAATAACTCGATATTTAATTCAAAATTTAAAATTTTTATCGAGTTTTTCGAATCGAATCGGATTTTGCTCACCCCTACTCTAGTACATGCCACTAGTATCCAAATACACAAATACATGAATTTCATACTCTTGCTAAATAGTAATGGTGTGAAGTTGTTAACTGCAAAATGAGCTGAGCGACTAATTTCAAGTTAATCTATGCGCAAAAACAATGACATATTAAGCATAAAGCTCAGCAAGAACTAATGAGAAAAAAAAAAACATGAAACTTACGTTGTTCAAAATAAAGAATAACTATAAAGAAATAAAATGAAGTTACAAAGCTATTTATCAACCAAAGCACAAATCACTTGAATGAATCACTATAATGAACATAAACATAACAATATGGAGAAAAACATTTAAATGATTAAGATACATATTTATTAACACTTCATCATTTTTATTATTGAAATTTAATTAGTTCACCCTTGGTAATCTCAATGAAATATGTTTTGGACACTTGGGTTCAACCAAACACCAATACATTGTGTTGCACTGAAGTGCACCAAATTGAACACCAAATCCCTTAGGGATTTCACAAAGCACATAAGTGCCATGCCATAAGGCAAGTTTCATTGTCTTCTCACTAAACGATGTCTTCACAACTAAGTGCATTCAGTAACACTATTGGCACCAATCATATCCTAACCCTTTCTTAAACTTACAAGGGCAAGTGTTTTATGTACTTTAAATTATATATATAGTAAAATCCTCTTTTAAGTAGGATTGATAATGTCATACACAAATTAACACTTGTAACTCGTTATATTATTCACGAAGATTCACATAAATAATTCACTTCCATGAAGTAATATTCAATATCACTCTTCATTATAAATATACATGCATATACCACTTTTTTCATAAGGGTACATTCTAACATCCTCTCATGCTCACTTTCTTTATGAATATGACAATAACATTACTTACACACCCTTAATTTAAGACTTTTGAACATTGCATAATTCTCAACACTAACATTTGTTTACTTTAAATAAAATAAATGCAATTAACACACAATACTCACTATTATTATACATATAGTTAAAATATCATAATAAAGGTAAATCATAATTTTTTTCAAAAGATCTTACCAATCAAATTAAACAAAAAGAGATGAATTTCTTCCTCCTCCTCCAATCAACAAGCCTCCCAATGCTTTTATTTGTAGCTCTCTTTCTATCTCTTCTACTTTAATAATAAAGAAAAATACCTATATTAATGGTATCATTGAATGGTCATATTAGCCGATCATCAAATAACTAGAAGCTCCTAAATATAAAACGAGATAAAAAGAATGAAGAAAACATAGACTCTTACCATTAACCCCACTTTCTCACACTAACTTAGTGTACGCTCACTTGATTACAAACCTTAGATGAGTGGGTGACTATGTATGGATGTGTACAATAAACAAGCAAAAATATTTAACAATTCAATGTGGTTTTATTGCAAGTATACGATGTCAACTTGTAATATAAAATATAGTTTACGACGAAACATTAAAGTATTTCGAGGATCAGAACTTAGAGAGATTTACGAATAACTTAGCTGCTAGATGCTTTCCATGCTAAGGAAAATCTATTGGCTTACTAGGTTTTTGACTTATTAAGGGAATTTGTAACATCCAGAGATAGGGCTTAAGAGTTTGGATTGATCAAGTAGGAGTTCACCAGTGGTTTGGCGAATAGGTGTCCGCTAGAAGACTTTCAACAAAGTTCACCAATAGATTTGGTGAGAAGTGTAAGCCTAAAGACATGGTAAGGAGGGTTAACCCGTGTTAAGTGAGCTGAGTTTGCTAGTTGGATCACAAACTAGGGGTTTGCCAGTTAGTTTGGTGAGAGGGGGGTTCGCCAGTTGGTTTGTGAACTGTTGTTCGCCAGTATAAGTAGAGTTATACTTGAATTAGGAGGTTGACTTGTATTCATGTAACATTTTTCCTATGTCAAGTAGGGTATCATAAGAGTACTAAAACACTTACTGCCTATAAATTAAGCCCTTTCAATGGAAAATTCTCTTATCGATTATTTTATTGTCACTAGGTTTCTATTTAGAACCTAACTCTTAGAAATCAAGGTAAGTCCCTACTCTGTTAGGGTTAATTGTCTAGGAAACTAGGTTCACTTGTATGTGTGAATTTAATATGCTTTGTTTGTTAAATAATATATGAATGTTTATGTATGTTGAAAACCAGGCGGACCATCTACTAGCAAGGAAAAGGGAAAACCAGAACTAGTTAAAATTCATGGCAAATCGGTGAATGTTCAGGGATCATCACTTGTGTGTGTGAACCATTATGATATTCAGGAGCTTAGGGATTTGAAATTAAGTTCAAGAGTAAGCTTTTCTAAAACTCTATTTTATGATTATGATTTTAAAATATGTTTTATGCATGCTCCCTTGTGAGCTTTATATTTTAAATGTTTTAAGATATGTTTTTAAGCTATGTTTTTATGAACCATATTATGTGAGGTCTATGTGAACAACTATTTTTGTGAGCTCTTCATATTGGCGAGATCTATGTTTTATAAATGTTTTTGACACGATATCTTTCTGTATATGTTGTATAATGGCATGCCATAGGATTGTGAGTACCCACCTTCAAGTTTTGTGATTTGGGTGTTGAGGCATTGGGACATTTTTGGAGAGATAAGGGAATGTCGAGCTATGCTTCATTCAAAGGGACATGTTTGTAGTTTTTGAGAGTGTTTTGCTTTATGCTATACTTATGGGACATGTTAAGGACTCTTTAAGTCACAAGTGAGGTGTTATAAGGAGGTCTGCTTATCCAATAGAGCAGACAAGACAAGATAAGACAAACACATGAATATGTTTTAAGTTTTCCAACAAGAACAAGTCAAGTATAAGAATATACTTTATGTGAACATGAATGTGTTTTCCAACAAGTACATGTCAGTTTGTTTTGAAGGTTTTTATGTTTCTCTACTTAATTGACAAGCAGGTAACCGCGAACTAGGTCTCGCATATTTATGGCGAGCCTAACTTGCAGAACAATACTTCTGTTTAATTTTTTTATATGTTGTGTTGTTTCTTGTATATTCATTGAGTTCTTAAAGAACTCACCCACTCCTCTTTTACTTCGTAAATAGCTAGATAGCAATAAAAGCAGTGGCGAGGTGAGTGATCCAAGGGGGTCTAAAACCAAGATAGGTACCAGAGAACCCTGGACAAAAGACAATGTGGAATCTGCTTGGGTTTAAAATTATTAGCTTTTGGCAAACTCATACTTTGGCGTATAGAGTATCCACCAATTGAAGAACATTAGAATTTAGATCTCATGGCAGGCTTCAATTAGAGAAAGAATTCAATAGAAAAAGAGTAAGCCTTATGTGTAACACCTTAAAATAGGGCATAAGAGTTTTAGGGGTATTTTAGGAATTTTAGCCTTAGAGTGTTTAAAATTTTGTGACATAGTATTCCAGTGATGTTTTCGACTATGATTTTTAGAAAATCAAATCAATTTTCGAAAATGAGTTTTAAAGACCTATAATTTTTAAAAAAGGACCGATTTGTAACAGGGTCAAAATTGTGAGCATTTATGTAGCAATTTTATCAAATTTTAAAAACCAACTTAAAAACCCTATTCCCAGTTTTATTTTCATGATAGGTTTTCCGCAACACAAAGCTTTCTCGTCCCTTACTCTCCCTTACTTTTCCAATTGATTTTTTATTCTCAAACTATATTACTTTGATTTTCATCATTCCCCAATAATTAAACCTCCATAAATTTTCAAGAAAACATCCTAAAATACCCTTAATTTCTTCATCTTCTTTACTTGTGGGTATTTTGAATTTGCATCAAAAACTAATTTATTCTTCCATAAAAGGTAACCATTCACTTTCTTATTAATTTTTAATGTTATTAGGTCTTTGAAACTAAATTTTTAACCATTAAATCACATGTTTTGATTAAAAGTCAAAAATAGAGTCGTTAATGGTGAATTTTATATTTTCGAGTAAAAATGTGATTTCAAAGTGTTAATCAATAGGTTTTAACTTGATTAAGATGTTTCTAAACTTTTTTTGAAGTTTTGTTAAAGAATCCCTGAGTTTTAATGAATTTTTGAAAAATAGCCATAAAACATGTCAAAAAAGTCAAAACCATGAATTGAGATGTTCTGTGTAGTTTAAAGGTTGGGAAGTAGTCGTAGGTGAATTATAAGATGAATGAAATTGGTTTTAGGCAAAAAGAATGAGTATAGATCGAGATATTCGAGTTTAAAATTTGCTATGTTTAATGGTTTTAATTATATGGGAACATAGTTTATGCTTACTTTTTTATTGCTTGTGGTGAGTTCTTAGCTGATTTTTGAATATATTGTTGTGTGAATTGTTCTGTTGAAGTTTTTAATTCGCTAGGACCATCTACGAGCTAGGAAAGGCTAGTTTGAGCTTTCGGCATTTCGGCGCAAGCGTAGTGGTGAGTGTTTAGATTAACTACTTGTGGACACGATTCAATGCGCTATTTGGGTATTTAGTGGTTGCTTAAAATGCTACTCTAAATTTTGAGTGTAAAATTTCTTGTAGCCACGTTTATCTTATGAGATATGTGCTTGTGTTATTGTGAAATTGTGAACAGAAATGAGATGCTATATATGTGTTATATGTTCATGATTACTGTTGTGAAAGAGTATATGTGTAAGCATATCATACATGCTAAGTGATAGAGATAATATTGTGCAAATGATACAAATGTGCAATGAAAGTAATCGAAAATTGGTAAGTAATATGTGTGTTTAAATACAAATATTTTGGACTTATGATACTTGAGACCATTGGATATAGTTGCCATGCCATAGGATTGTGAGTACTCACCTATATGTTATATGTGATATGGGCGTTGAAGCCTTAGGATGTGTTTGGAGAGATAAGGGAATGTGAGCTAAGATCCATTCAACGAGACATGTTTGGTGTATTGTAGATGTAAGCTTAATACTTCACTTACGGGACATGTTTGACTCTATGAGTCTATGTGGTGTGTTGGAGATTTGTGTATCTGATGAGTGGTGATAATGCCTACATTTACATTTCATAACTCAAGTGCCAAATTAGCTCCAGTTATCTTCAAATATGAATATGTATGTATTGTGATATGAGTTTATATGATATGTGACCATTATGGAAACTGTCTATTAATGTGATTGTGTGTATTGTGATGTTTCATGAACATGTATGTATTGACTCTGTAAATAAACTACTGAATATGCATGTGAAGTAAAATATGTCAACTAAGTTAAGGCGGATATAATTATGCCATATATATGTTTCACTAATGCTTGAAGAACTATTTGCATGGCCATTATTCTAAGGATTCACTGAGCTTGTTAAGCATTGTAGTTTAGTATTGTCTTAGGGTGAGCAGTGTGGTTTTGAGGGGCGATCTAAGCAAGTCTTTGTGTTATTTCGTAGGTTTTTATTATCTATTCGTTTATGTTTTGGGAACAAAGCAATGTGGTAGACTATATGTTGGTTTTTGGTATGAATTTTAAGTTGTTTGCATGGTTATTTTTGGTTAGGATTTATGGACTTTCAGTTTGAATTGTTGGTTTATTGCTCGGTAATGATTATGAAGTTTTGGATTGTTACTTCGAACATTATAGTGACTATTTGATGAAGTGAATGATATATGATGTTTAGACATTAGTTGGTATGAATTATATGCTTGTAATTGCTATATTTTTTATGTTTGGAGTAGAGGTATCGATATTCGAGTTTTAATATCGATACCTTCATGTTTTTGAAAGTATAAGAAGTTAGTAATGTAATTTGGTATTGATACCTTATCATGAGTATCGATTCTCAGGGGTAAAATAATATATACTTTTGAAAGGTACTGATAATTTTTGAGACCTTGGATTTTAGACGAGAAATAAAATACTAATTTGGTACCAATTTTCCAAGCAATGTCGATACCACTTGAGAGAAATATCGATACCTATGTGTCAATATCGATAGCTACATAGTTTCTAAATTTTTCTAAGTGGCCTTTATGTATGTACAAATGTTATTATATCGTGCTTAAGGTGTGTTTAGTAAGACTTAATTGTAATTAGGAGCTTGTTGTGTATGACATGAGATGGTGGTGCGACATCCTGATATGCGGGCTCGACGATCGGGCCAGATATAGGGTGTTACATTTGGTGGTATTAGAGCTCTAGGTTCTTTAACTCTTGGACCTAGGTGATTGTTGTGTGTTTGGAGTTTCGAAACTCATGAGTCTAAATTTCTCTATTTTCTTGAAATCATTGATATAAACCTGATTGAATGGCATGAGATTGTTTCAAATATTTCTGATTTGGTTGCATGTGGGGTAGGAACGAGAACACATTGCCTTTAATCCTAAAGTTTGCTTGCAGGATTGAGACTTGGATCATCTTCTCAAAACTCACACCGTTTATTTGTTTGTTTTTATGCTAGATAATTTGATATGCCTTCTAGACGTGTTAATGTGAGAGCTAGCTCTTAAGAGGATGGTACATCCTTTGCACCTCCTGTGCTGCCACGTAGAGTGAACATACCTGATGAAGGTGTACGCCCTCTGATGGAGGCTATGATATGAGCATTTTAGCAGATTATTGGTGCTAATCCTACTCCTGCACCTACCAATTCCAAACCTGTTAACCGTGGGTTACTGCTTGAACGTCTTCGAGCGTTGGTGTAACACCCCGAACCCGAGACCGTCGCCGGAGTCGAACACGAGGTGTTAACAGACTTCAAACCACTTATTAACATTTTCCAGACAAGCTGTCAATCTGCGTACTAGTCGCTTTAAAAATCATATCTTGAGTTCTGAAACTCAAAATCCAGTTCCGTAAATTTTCCCTGGAACTAGACTCATATACCTATATGGTAGAATTTTTGTAGAATTTTTGGTCAGGCCAATTTGTACAGTTTATTAGTCAAAGTCTCCCATGTTACAGGGATCGACTACACTGACCCTTGCGCATTACGAATTGGATATCTCCCTGCACAGAGCTTCAATACTGATGTTGTTTGTTTCTATAGAAACTAGACTCAGAGAGGAATCTTTACATATATGGCATGACTCCTAATTATCTCTGGTTAATTTATAATGAATTTCCAAAGTCGGAACAGGGAATCCAGAAACTGTTCTGGCCCTGTCTCACGAGAACCTGAATATCTCTTAACATACTATCCATATGATCTTTTCGTTACTTCTATATGAAAATAGACTCATCGAGCTTCGATTACATAATTTATTCATCAATTAATTCCACTCCTACTATTTTTAGTGATTTTTCAATCTCACGTCACTGCTGCTGCCAACATCTGTTACGAAAGCAACTATGCCCATTTCGTGATTTCTCCTTGATCTAACTAGTAATTCATCATACATATCACAAATTATGATCATGACTAGCCATGCCAAAGGCTAATCATTGTCAAACATCCCCCTACTACACTATTGCCAATATCATGAATTTTAACACCAAAATAATCAACCATGACATATGGCATAAAAGAAAAGTCGAATTACCAAGGCTTACGACCTAGCGTTATAAAACCAAACCCAACCGACATTTATGCCATTTTCGCATGGCTAAAAGTTTACATACCAAAGTTCAAACACAACATAATAGCCTATACATGCCGAAATGTTCTCCTAAGCCGACTAAGAAGAAAGTACCAAAACTTGCTAGCCGGTGTGATGACTTCGATGACGGCCCGACCACGCAAAAAGAGACGAGTCCAAGAAACCTAGAATAGGTGACAAGGAAACACCGAGTGAGTATATAACTCAGTAAGTCATAAGCAAAGCACTACCATCCATTAATAACATTATCACAAGAGGAAACAAAATGGAACGAGGCTAGTTACTCCATCCATACCGAACCATGCATAGTTCCTCAGACCTATCGGTTCAATCTCATACCAAATCATGCATTCACATTCCATAAACTAATCAATAGGATATTTGAGGCATTTTCATACATCATTTTAATTTCGTTACAATCATACAACTAAACGGCCTTTCACCTATTCCACGATAAATCTTATGTACGTGACTTCAAGTATATTTGTCACATAGGTTCAAACTTACCAAGCTCAACTCCAAATATAAACATAGTGCCTATTAGCCATGAACTCAAGGCACTTACCCGATCCGCTGTCCGTGATCAACTCAATAATGTCGCACACTTAGTGCCCATAGTGATTCAAAAATATATATATTAAGTCCGCACACTCAGTGCTATAAAATCAACTCGCACACTTAGTGCTATATAATCAAACTCGCACACTTAGTGCTGAACAATTTAAACCCGCACACTTAGTGCCAATCTCATGATCATAAATGTTTATACCCGCACACTTAGTGCCGAGATCAACAACTCAATACCTCTCACCTCTTTTCTTTTCATTCGACACTTTCATCACCACATGCATACATGTATATAAATTTATCATTCCATTCGGCATAATTACATAGACATTATGTCTATTTAGATCAATACAAAATCTATGCTTGATGACTTACCTTGTGTTGGGTAAGACGGTTCCAACTCGGTTACTCAATGATCTTTTCTTTGCCCTTTCTTGCCTCTCCACCTTTAGCTTCTTGAGCTAAATCGATAAATTAACTAGTTTAACCATCTTGCTAAACATTCATACTTCAATTACACATGCATATGTATGTTTGTATATTCGGCAATGACAATGGTAATTTAGCAAACCTTAATTTAACTTATAATTGGTCATAACACATTTAAAGCATCCACTCCATTCCATCATTTTAAAGCACATACATTACTCAATATTATCCAAGTTCACATTCGGCATTTTCACAAATACACATGCCGATTTCACTCACTCATCTCTAATGTTAATTAAGAAATGCCGAATGTCACCAACTAAATGGCATACACACACACCCACATGCATAAAAGTCATCCACACCTCCTATAGCTCATTCGACATTCACCTTTGCTAGTTTTTCCCATTTTTTTTGTCGGTTATATATACATAGTCCTAAGGTAATATCACGAATGGGCTTACATATATATGTATATATATATATAGCCGAATATGCAAAGCTTAAACTCAACATCATATAAGCTCCTAAGTGATGGCCGAATATGTATATCTATATATATTCATCAACTATACTATTACCTTTAATTTATCTAATCACACAATTTCATCTCATGAACACTTGACCCATTTCTCACAAAAATGAAACAACAACTAAAATGAACATCCCATTTTTACCCCATATGGCCGATTACTTCATTAGTTACCAAGCTAACAATTCAACAATTTCAACCTCATTACAACCTCTACCTATCCAATATAACATGAACACAATCCTCCACCCCTAAATTAGATTCGGCAATCACTTAACCCATTTTAACCTCAACTTTCAAGTTAAAAGCAATTAACCACTCACCATATCCTACATTACTATCCATTTTAGTGACATTAACACATCTACTAAGAGTTTCAAGCTTCTTGGCCGAATTTCAACCTCAAAATCCTAAGTCTAATCTATAGGATGAGTAGAATTTGAACTAACCATCTCAAACATGCATAGATTTTCAAGAATCATTCAATACATACCTCATTCTAGCCATCTTCCAAGCCAAAATCCAATAACCAAATCTCCCTTCCTTCTCCTCACTCACGGCAATAGCCAAAGAAAAAAAGATGAACACTCCCTCTTCCCTCCTTATTTTATTCATCTCTTCATTTTTAATTCCTTTCTTTAATTTATTTTAATTTACTTACCAATATTAAATAATAAACAACATAAACTTGGAGGAATGGAGTCATGCTTGGCCGGCCACTTATCAAGAATTGGGCACTTTGACATGCAAACCCAAACTTTCCTATTTTAATACTATTTGGTCCTTACTTATTTACCTATCAAAATTTTCTAAGTCTCTCAACTAGATCCTTTCAAGCAAAATTCACATTCCTAATACAAAAATTAAAACATCAAATTTTCATACAAGTACTATCACACATATAAGATATGCAAATAAAATTTTAACTAAATTTTATGACTCGGTTTTGTGGTCCCGAAACCACTTCCCGACTAGGGTCAATTTTGGGCTGTTACAGTTGGGTAGTAAGGAATCTTGCAGAGTGAAAGGTACTGATCTGACCGTTGCTAAGTATTGGTTAGAAGGAGTTGAAAAGATCTTCGAGCAGATGTCCTATTCTGACGAGGAGAACTTTGATTGTGCTATGTCTTTACTCGACGATGAGGATTATCATTGGTGGATACGGTTAGGAGAGGTACTACTACTGATCATTTGACCTGGGGATATTTTATTTAGGTTTTTAAGAGGAAGTTTATGGGCGAGCAGGATATGGAGGCTCGTAAGTGGGAATCTTTGGCTTTGGTTCAAGGTGGTTTATCTATGGTTGACTATAAAGTGGAGTTTGTGTGACTTAGTTAGTATGCTCCTGAGATGATACTTTCTGAGATAGACCATTGTAAGAGGTTCTGATTTGCTCTTAATCGTGAGATTTGAGTTTACTCAGTAGCTCAAAATGTAGAGATGTTTGATGAGTTAGTGGAGAGAGCTAAGGTAGTTGAGAAGACTATAGCTAAGGTGCCTCATTCTATGGTTACTGAATCTGGTAAGAGAGCTTCTGATGGTGCATTTGGTCGACCGCCTAAGAGAAGACGTGATAGTCATAGTTTTGGTAGGGGTGTAATACGTGGGTCTGGACCGAGTCAATCTAGACAGCAGAGTAGTACTATGGTTAGTGCTGGTGGTTCGATGCGTGGTTTTAGATGGCCGCTTTGTACATATTATGAGCATAGACATTCTAGTGAGTGTCGTAAGTTGATGGGTGGCTGTTTTAAATGTGGTCTGTAGGAACATTTTCTTAAGGACTGTCTGAATAGAGTTGAGGTATCATAGACTTAGTGTTCAACACCTGCTTCTGTGCCTACCAGAGGCCATGTTGCGGTAGAAGTAATGTGAGACTGGTTGGGCAGCGGATTGTTGTTCATACTATTGCTTCACAAGTTGAGTATGGAGGTCCAGCTCGAGTTTATGCTATTAGGGAGCTAGAGTATTATCTTGGCAAAGTGAATCTTATGGCTGACGTTTTGAGTAGAAAGTTAATGATGGAATTGAGAGCTATGATTACACGCTTGAGTTTAGTTAGTGATGGTGGGTTGTTAACTGAACTTCAAGTGAGGCCGACTTTGTTACAACAGATTAAGGGAGAAGCAACCTTTAGATGGAGAATTATTAAAAAGGATTCGATAGGTTGAGCAAGGAATTAAGGGGGATTTTGATGTTGATAGTTATGGTATCTTGAATTTTTTAGGTAGGTTGTGTGTGCCACATGATGTAGATTTGAGGCAAACGATTCTTACCGAGGTGCATAGTAGCCCTTACACTATGCATCCCAATAGTGGCAAGATTTATCATGATCTTAGAGAGATTTATTTGTGACTTAGGTTGAAGCATGATGTTACGGATTTTGTGACTCGGTATTTGGTTTGTAGAAAGTTAAGGCAGAGCATCAATTTCATTCAGGTTTGTTGCAACCGGTTGGGCTTCCTGAATGGAAGTGGGAAAGGATCACTATGGATTTTATTTTGGGTTTTCCTTTAACTCTGATGAAGAAGGATTCCATGTGGGTTATAGTTGATCGGTTTTCAAAGAGTGCGTATTTCTTGACAGTAAGCACGAACTTTTCTTTGTAGAATTTGGCAAAGTTGTATATTGCTAAAATTTTATGTCTTTATGGAGTTCCAGTTTCAATTATTTTAGATAGGGATCTATTTTTTACTTCGAGGTTTTTAAAGAGTTTGCAAGAGGCTTTGGGGTTGAAGCTTAGTTCAGAATGGCTTATCATCCTCAAATTGATGGTTAATCTGAAAGGGTAATTCAAGTGTTAGAGGATATGTTGCGTAGCTGTGTGATTGAGTTTAGTGGTAGTTAGGAGCAATATTTTTCATTGGCAAAGTTAGCTTACAATAATAGTTATTAAGCGAGTATTCGTATGGCACTGTTTGAGGCATTGTATGGTAGGAAGTGTAGAACGCCTTTGTATTGGACAAAATTAGATGAAAGGCGAGTTGTTGGACTAGATTTGGTTCATAAGACTGAAGAGAAAGTGAAGTTGATTTCCAATCGTTTGAAAGCAGTGTCTAATAAGTAGAAATCTTATTCAAATTTGAAACGTTGAGATATCAAGCTTCAAGTTAGTGATAAGGTATTCTTGAAAATTTTGCTTTGGAAGAAAGTTTTGAGGTTTGGAAGAAGGGGTAAATTGAGTCCAAGGCATATTAGACCTTATGAAGTTGTCGAGAGGATTGGTTCGGTAGCTAATCATCTCAAGTTATTGCTGGAACTTGAGCAAATTCATGATGTTTTCCATGTATCTATGTTTGGAAGTATTGTTCAGATCCGTCGCATATAATGCCAATTGAGGAAATTGAAGTTCGAGATGATGTTACTTATGAGGAAGAACTAGTTGAAATTGTAGTTCATGAAGAGCATATTTACGTAATAAGAGAGTTCTATTAGTTAAGGTTTTGTGGTGCAACCACAAGACAAAAGAGGCTACTTAGGAAGCTGAACAGGCAATGAGACTGATAAGTGATAAAAGTAACATTTTTTAATCCCATTCTTAATGCGTTTTTGGATGATTATTCATACTAATTGGCGAATTTTATGCTCCTAATCCTTTGAATTCATGTTTCTATACTTAGGTGAGCATTTGGGAGCGAAATGAGCGAAAAATGAGTGAAAATCAGACGAAAAGAACAGTTTTTAAGAGGCACACGGGCTGGACACACGGCCGTGTGAGCCACACCTGGTGGACACATGGCCATGTGCCAGACTACGTCAATTTTGCAATTCGCATCCCAAACACGCAGAAAAACACAAATTTGAAACTTTATGAGCATTCTAAAGTCCATAAATACCAAATAGAAAAGGAGATATGGGGGCTACCAGAGAATATTGAGGAAAACAACTCAAAAAACACCATTGGAGCCAACTCTGAAGTAGATTTCCGTCAAGATCGAAGACCTCCTTTTAATTTCTTTTAAAGTTTTTATGAGTTTCTTTATTTCTTATGGTTATTCTGACTTTGAAATGTTTTTATTTAGAATTATGAACTAATTTCTTAGATACCTAGGGAAGATGAAACCTATAATGAATTCTATTATTTGATTTCCGTTTTACATGATAAATACTTGATTCTTATTCTCAGTTATGTGTTCTTATCTCTTGTTTTAATATTTCTGGGATATTAATTCATGTTTAATGTACTTAAATGAGAGAAGGAAAAGTCCATGTTTAAAAGTAGATCTAGCATAATTGAGTGGAGTTGCATGCAATCTTAGAAATAAGATGACATAAATCTACCGGATTAGAGTCAAATCTAATAAGGGGATGCATAGATGTAGTTAATAAGACGATATGAGTTTTAATTAGAAAGATATTTCAATTAATCAACCTAGAGTCGGTTGCTCTTACTCTTGAAAGAGATTAAGGATTTCTACGGATTAAGATACCAGGTGAATAAATTGTTTAATACAGATTCATAATAATAGATAAATTCTAGGTGGATTCTTTCTAGGGTATGGTCTCTCTCATTGGTTATAATTCAATTATTTTCCTGATTTATTATCTGTTGAGTTCTTAGTTAGATTAATTTAGTAATTTTAGTTTAAAAACAATCACTCCAATTTTTCAACTAAATAATAAGAAAACGATAATTACTAGTACTTTTAGTCCTCGTGGATAGGATACGATATCTCTACTCACCATAGCTATACTATTTATCAATAGGTGCACTTGCCTTTGTCGTACTTTTAGTTAGTCACGTGAAAACACATCAGATACAACAATATACTTATTTGTTTAGTTCAGATAATTTTGAGGACGAAATTCTTTTTAAAGTAGGAAAATTGTAACACCTCAAAATAGGGCTTAGGAGTTTTTGTGGTATTTTAGAAATTTTAGTCTTAGAGTATTGGGAATTTTGCGACATAGTGTGTCGGTAATGTTTTCGATTATGGTCTTTTGAAAATCAAATCAATTTTTGAAAATGAGTTTTGAAGGCCTTTAATTTTAGAAAAAGGATTGATTTGTAATAGGGTCAAAATTGTAAGCATTTATGTTGTAATTTTACCAATTTTTAAAAACCAACTTAAAAACCCCATTCCCAGATTTTTTTTCACGATAGGTTTTTCACCAACACAAAGCTTTGTCGTCCTTTGCTCTCCCTTACTCTTCCAATTGATTTTTTATTCCCAAACTATATTACTTTTATTTCCATCATTCCCCAAGTATTAAACATCCATAAATCTTCAAGAAAACATTCTAAAATACCATTAATTTCTTCATCTTCTTAACTTGTGGGTTTTTCAAATTTGCATCAAAAACTCGTTTATTCTTCCATCAAAGGTCACCATTAACTTTTTTATTAGTTTTTAATGTTATTAGGCCTTTGAAACTGAATTTTTAGCAGTTAAATTTCATGTTTTGATTAGAAGTCGAAAATAGAGTCGTTATTGGTGAATTTCAGATTTTCGAGTAAAAATGTGATTTCAAAGTGTTAATCATTACGTTTTGACCTGAGTAAGAGGTTTCTAAAATTTTTTTGCATTTTCGTTAAAGAATCCTTGAGTTTTAATGATTTTTCAAAAAATTGCCATAAAACATGTCAAAATGGTCGAAACCATGAATTGAGTTGTTCTGTGTAGTTTAGTGGTTGGGAACTAAGCGTAGGAAAATTATAAGATGAATGGAATTTGTTTTAGGTAAAAATAATGAGTATAGACCAATATATCCAAATTTAAAGTTTGCTATGTTTAAAGGTTTTAGTTATACGGGAACATAGCTTAGGCTTACTTTTTTATTGCTTGTGGTGAGTTCTTAGCTAATTTTTGAATATATTGTTGTGTGAATTGTTATGTTGAGGTTTCGAATTTGCTAGGACCATTTACAAGCTAGGAAAGGCTAGTTTGAGCTTTAGACATTTCGACGAAAGCGTAGTGGTGAGTGTTTAGATTAATTGCTTGTGAACACGATTCAATGCGTTATTTGGGAATTTAGTTGTAGCATAAACCTTTACTTTAAAACCCAATTGTAAGATTTCTTGTACCCATGTTTATCTTGTGAGATATGTGTTTTTGTTACTGTGAAATTGTAAACTGAAATGAAATGTTATATATGTGTTATTTGTTCATGATTGCTGTTGTGAAAAGGTACATGTGTAAGCATGTCATTCATGCTAAGTGACAGTGATAATATTGTGCAAATGATACAAATGTATAGTGAAAGTAATCATAAATCGGTAAGTAATATGTGTGTTTAAATACAAATATTTTGGCCTTATGATACTTGAGACCATTGGATATAGTTGGCATGCCATAAGATTCTAAGTACTCACCTATATATTATATGTGATTTGGGCGTTGAGGCCCTGAGACATGTTTGGAGAGATAAGGGAATGTGAGTTAAGATCCATTCAACGGGACATGTTTGTTGTGTTTGAGAGTTTTAGCTTAATGCTTCACTTACAGGACATGTTTGACTCTATGAGTCTATGTGGTGTGTTGGAGATCCGTGTATTCGATGAGTGGTGATAGTGCCCACTTTTACGTTTCATAACTCAAGTGCCAAATTATTTCTAGTTATCTTCAAATATGAATATGTGTGTATTGTGATAGGAGTTTATATGATATGTGACTAGTTTGGAAATTGGCTATTAATGTGATTGTGTGTATTGTGACGTTTACATGAATATACATGTATTGACTGTGTAAAGAAACTATCGAATATGCATGCGAAGTAAAATATATAAACTAAGTTAAGGTTGCTATAATTATGCCACATATATGTTTCACTAATGCTTGATGAATTGTTTGCATGGTAGTTACCGAGTATAGGGTGTTACATTACGTAGGTTATCGCTAAAGATATAGTAGGCCCAATTTGTTCACACACTGTTTTGAGCATGTTTTAGTAATGAGATCTTCTTAGGAACCAATTGTATTGAGTGGTCAAATAGTATATGGACAAGACTCTCATTTATAGTTCTCTCGAAAATTTTAAGCCATTTATTGGGACAAATTCTAGATGTATATATATTGTGGGAAGGATTTATCTGGATTACTTTTATTCTTTTAACACTACTCTTTGGTTCTTTTTCTTAGAGCTTATATGTTTTCTTCTCCTTTATTTAGCTGGAAGCTAAGGTTCTAGATAAATGAGTGGATATTCTATCTCTTAGTAAGTTTGATAGGTTTGTATGTTAAGTTTTTGGAAGAATAAGAATGTGAAGAAGTCTATGAATAATGAGTTGTGAATAAGAAACACTACATGGGGGTAATCTATAATGGAAATTTTAGTCATCTTTCTATAAATGGGTTTTAATGGTGGTTTTATGTTCTTTGTGCAATTGTTGCTGTTGGTTTAAGAGGGATGTGAAAGTTTAGAACTCCAGTCTGGAATAGGGTGAGTGTAACAGCCCGATTTCGACCCTAATCGGACATAGTGCTTTTGGGGCCACAAATCCGAGTCCAAAAAATATTTTAATATTATTTTCTGTGTTAATTATGTGTGAAATTATATGTGTGAAAGTTTCGTGAAATAATTTTATTGTTTATGTGCTTAATTTGAGAAAATGGCTTAATCGCATAAAATAAAAATTTAGGGGTTAAATTTTAAAGTACTTAATTGTTGTTGTTTTTGTAAAATGAGGGATTTATAAGGCAATAATGCCAATATACATATAGTGGGCGGCAAAGGACTAATATGTCCTTATTATATATGTTATTTATATTATTAAATAAAGGTTATTAAAGTAAAATAATAATTAATGTAATTATATGATTAATATAAAAAAATAAGCCATATTCTCTCCATCTTTTTGACCGAAACTGGAAATGAAATAGAAAGGTTTTTAAGCTTTGATAATTTCGGCATTTGCAAGCTTGATTAAGGTATGAATTTTGTTCGGTTTTTGATGATTTTTAAGTTTTTGAGATCGTTGCTTCGAATGTTTCAAAACCCATGTCTTAATATTGTGAATTGTTGATGATTTTGAAATGTGCCATTGATGAATGTTTGAGTTTTGTGATATTAGTTGATGAAATATGAAATATATATGTTAGATTAACATGTTTTGTCTTTAAATTTTTGGTGAATTTGAGTAAATAGGGCAAACTTGTGAAAATAAATTTTTGAGGGACTAAAATTTGAAATAAATGAAATATATGGATTTGTATGGACTAGGGTGATATTCGGCCTAAGCATAGTATGTGTAAATTTTGTGTAATTTGTGTTTTATGCAATAAAGACTAAATTACGAAAAGTGTAAAATGTTAGGGGCAAAATAGTAATTTTCCCATTTATGTATTTTTGGTCTAAATTGAATGATTTGATAAATAAAAGGGTTAAATTTGAATATGTTTAGATTAAGAACCAAAGAAAACGAAATTAGATCGGGGGAAGTCGAAAGTAATCGAGTAGTCAACTATGTCCGTCAATATCCGAGGTAAGTCGATAAGCATTTAAACTTTTTTAAATTCATTAGTATATAGTAAATAGGTGATAAATGGAATTATTGAATGTATTAATGGTCTTAGCCAATTATATTTGTTGAAATAGGTAAGTTATTTGAGTTCGATTCAATTAATAATTAATGTCTGTAAGCCCGTACGAACCCTAGAAATACATGGGATTTTTTGATAAGTGATTTCGTGTAAGACCACGTCTGGGACATTGGCATCGACTTGTGTTTTCGTGTAAGACCACGTCTGAGACGTTGGTATTGACTTGTGTTTTCGTGTAAGACCTTGTCTGGGACAGCGACATCGATTTGTGATTACATGTAAGACCACTTCTGGGACGTTGGCGTTGTACAAACCTTTTGACTATTCGTGTATCCTATTTAATTTCGATTAGTTCAACAGGAAATGTTAAACGAAGACGGGTATGTAATTGAAATACTTGTGCAGACATTACCCACACCAGTTACTGAAGTAGCTCTTGAGCTCACAGGTGGTCTATCCCGACCCCGTCGTGAATACCCCACAATAGTCTTTGAACTGCTAGTATCATCTCGAAACTTCTTTGAGGTCGACTAAAATGACATACTAAATGATCTCTTACGGGAATCTCTAGCTTCGAAGTCAGCTTTTTTTTTCTCTTTTCCGAGCTCTTCGGCTTTGCAAGCTCGCTCAACAAGTACCACGAACTCTTTTATCCCAAGTATGCCAACTAATAGTTTAATGTTTTCGTTCAACCCATCTTCAAATGTTTTACACATAATAGCTTCGGTCGAAACACACTCTCGGGCATACCTACTGAGTCTTCACAAATTTCTGCTCATACTCTGTCACTGTCATTCTACCCTATTTTAGTTCAAGAAATTCTTTGCGTCTCTGATCGATAAATCTTTGACTGATGTATTTTTTATGGAACTCAGTCTAAAAGAATTCTCAGGTCACACGTTCTTTAGGAATCACCGATACTAGTGTATTCCACCAATGAGATGCAGTGTCCTAAAGTAAAGATATAGCACACTTCAAGCACTCATCAAACACTCGAATAGTATTATCGAGCCAGAATTCAGCTCGCTCAGCATCATCATCATCAGCGGCTCTGAACTCTTCAGCCCCGTGTTTTTAGATTTTATCAACAGGAGGCTTAAGCAATTTCAACGGATCACTCACTTGAGGTATAACAGGTATCGAAGATGGATTAGTCGGGGGTGGAGGTTGTTCTGCAGTCGGATTAGTTCGGATATATTGAGTAAACCAGTCGTTCATCATTTGGAAAAATGCTTGTTTAACCTCCCCTCCTGGTTACTTGATGTTGGTCTAGAATCTATCGGCTCTGTCCCTTGTGCGGGAATAGGCGCTATACTCTCAACATCATCGACTACGGCTTGATCGGGATCCATTACTATACGAAAAGAGATTTTCAGATGTCAAAAGTCATCACACTATTGCAGCATAAAATATGGCATGTATAGCTAGACTCACACACACTACGTTAGTCCTAGAACCAACTAAACCGTAGCTCTGATACCAATAAAAGTTTAACACCTTAACCCATACCCGTCGCCGAATAGGATTACAAGTCATTTCAAAACGTACTAGAATTTTAAACAATCATTACAACTCTTTAACACCAAAATAAAATAAAAACAAAAATATAAAAGTTTATTTTTATAACATGGCCAAAAATAATTATTTTATTATCAATACATCATGAGCCAAGTACTAAGGTTACTAATCAGCATTTAAAATCACAACCAAATTCAAATATCCTAGGCATGATTAACCAACCTTATTTCAAAATTATATAAGGTTAACATGAGCTTATTCGGTCATCACTTATGAATTAATTGGCTCCTTACCAAATTTGCATAATGATATGACTAAATCTATTTTACTTAAGTAATATAATCAAATATGCTATTTAACCAAGTCATGATTTAACAACTTTAATAGTTCATATAATTAAAACACAAACATATAATAGCCGAAGTTAATGACTACTTAAAGGGGCCGAATATACATGTAAATATATATATGATATAAACCTTCTATTACCAACCGAATTTCTTAATTAGTGACTTAATAATTTCTAACTCATTGGTAATCAAACTACGGTCATTTAAAAAAAACAAAGTTTAAGATGCACATAATCAATTATTCATGCCATTGTCGAATGTATATAATTAACTATTCCATTATGATTATTTTAGTATCCAGTAAGACTTTGCCTGTTGAGTCTACTGTGTTTGTGATTAGAGTATCAAACCCCCTGGGTAGGTGTGTTTTGGTTGACAAAGTGTGTAAGAATTGTCCGTTGATGATTCGAGATTCGTGTTTTCCAACTGATTTGATGTTGTTGCCATTTGACGAGTTCGATATAATTCTGGGTATGGACTGGTTGACTTTACATGATGTTGTGGTTAATTGCAAAAGAAAGACTATTGATTTAATATGGTAGAATGACGAGATTATTCGGATTGAATCTAATGATCTGAATGAGTTATCAGCATTGATATCATTGATGTTGGCTCAGAAGTATGTAAGAAAATGTTATGAAGCTTACTTTGCATATGTTCTTAAAAGTAAAGTGACTGAAAAGAAGATTGAATCCGTACCAGTTGTGTGTGAGTATTCGAATGTGTTTCCCGAAGGATTGTCGGGTTTGCCACCTATTTGAGAGGTAGAGTTTGGTATTGAGTTAGTACCGGGGACGACTCTAATTTCGATAGCTCCGTACCGTATGGCACCGACTGAATTAAAAGAGTTGAAATCATAGTTGCAAGAGCTGACAGATAGAGGTTTCGCACGTCCGATTTTCTCTCCCTGGGGTGCGCCAATTCTATTTGTGAAAAAGAAAGATAGAATGATGAGAATATGCATTGATTACCGGTAGCTCAATAAGGTGGCTATAAAGAATAAATATGCATTGCCACATATTGACGAATTGTTCGATCAACTAAAAAGGGCTTCAGTGTTTTCGAAGATAGATTTGAGATCGGGTTACTATCGGTTGTGAGTTAAAGACTCTAATGTGCCAAAGACAGCTTCCAGAACGAGGTACGGACATTATGAGTTCCTGGTTATGCCTTTCAGACTTAGTAATGCACCTGCTGTTTTCATGGATTTGATGAATCGAATCTTTAGATAGTATCTGGATCAGTTTGTGGTAGTATTCATAGATGACATTTTGATCTACTCTCGTGATAAAACTGAGCATGCCGAACATCTGAGACTTGTGTTACAAACTTTTCGAAATAAACAGTTGGATGCAAAGTTTAGTAAATGTGAGTTTTGGTTACGCGAAGTTAGTTTTCTAAGCCACGTTGTATCAGCATCGGGTATTCGGGTTGATCCGAGTAAAATTTCAGCTATACTTGATTGGAAACCTCCGAGAAATGTCTCTGAAGTTTGGAGTTTTTTGGGACTCACTGGTTACTATAGATGGTTCATGAAAGGTTTTTCTATGATTGCGACCCCTATGAATTTGTTACAGAAAGATGTTAGGTTTGAGTGGTCAGAAAAGTGTCAGAAAAGCTTTGATCAGTTGAAAGTCCTTTTGACCGAAGCTCCAGTACTAGTTCAGCCAGAGACGGGTAAAGAATGTGTTATTTTTAGCGATGCATCTTTGAATGGTTTGGGTTGTGTTTTGATGCAAGAAGGCAAAGTTGTAGCTTATGCCTCGAGACAGTTAAAGCCACATGAAAAGAACTATCCGACGCATGATCTCGAATTGGCCGCTATTGTGTTTGCTTTGAAAATATGGTGCCACTATTTATTCGGTGAAAAATGTCATGTTTATTCTAATAAAAAAAGCCTGAAATATTTGATGACTTAGAAGGATCTGAATTTGAGACAGCGATGATGGTTAGAGTTCTTAAAAGATTACGAGCTTGTGATTGATTATCATTCGGGAAAGGCTAATGTTGTTGCTAATGCTCTAAGTTGAAAATCACTGTTTGCTTTGCCTGCAATGAATGCACATATAGCTATATCTGATGATGGTGCGATAATAGCTTAGTTAAAAGCAAAACCATTATTTTTTCAACAGATTTGTGAAGCTTAGAAAGTCGATGATGATTTAATTGCAAAACGGGCTCAGTGTGACTTGAATGTTGATTCAGAGTTTCTAGTTAATGCTGAGGATTGTTTGAGATTCAGAAACTGATTATGTGTTCTGAAAAATTCAGAGTTAATTCAGATGATATTGAATAAAGCTCATAATAGTCGATTATTTATCCATTCGAGTAGCACGAAAATGTATAACGATCTGAAACAACACAATTGGTGGCTTGGTATGAAACGAGACATTTCTGACTTTGTTTCGAAATGTTTAACATGTCAACAAGTAAAAGCCGAGTATCAGGTACCTTCTGGATTGCTTCAGCCGATCATGATACCTGAATGGAAATGGGACAGAGTCACGATGGATTTTGTATCCGGTTTACCGTTGACATCGAGCAAGAAAGATGCAATTTGGGTTGTTATGGATAGACTGACTAAATCGACACATTTTCTTCTAGTTCGTACAGATTATTCGCGTGATAAGCTAGTTGAATTATATGTTTCTCAGATTGTGAGGTTGCATGGTGCACCTATTTCTATTCTTTCAGACAGATACCTGAGATTCACATCACGATTTTGGAAGAACCTGCAAGATGCTTTATGTACGAAACTACACCTTAGCACAGCTTCCCATCCGCAAGCAGATGGTTAGTCCGAATGAATCATTCAGATACTTGAGGATATGCTGAGATGTTGCATTCTCGATTTTTAAGGTACATGGGAACGATACTTGCGTTTGATTGAATTTGCGTATAATAATAGCTTTCAATCTAGTATCAAAATGGCACCTTATGAGGCTTTGAATGGTCATAAATGTCGTACACCATTGTATTGGATCGGGCTTTGTGAGATTAAGATACACGGGGTCGATTTGATTAAAGAGACTGAACAGAAAGTGAAAGTGATTCGGGATAGTCTGAAAATAGCACCAGATCGTCAGAAATCGTATGCAAACTTGAAAAGTAAAGATATAGAATTTCAGATCGGGGACGAAGTGTTTTTGGAAATCTCGCCGTGGAAGAAAGTAACTAGGTTTGGTCGTAAAGCAAATTAATTCCGAGATTCTTTGGATCGTATGAGATTATAAAGTGTATCGGGCCGGTTGCTTATAGATTGTTGTTGCCACCTGAGTTAGAAAAGATTCACAGTGTATTCCATGTTTTGATGCTTCGTAGATACTGATCTGATCCTTTGCATGTGATTAGTCCGACTGAGATTGAAATTAAGTTTGATATGTCATATGAAGAAGAACCGATTCACATTCTGGCTCGTAAGGTTAAAGAATTGCGAAATAAGAAAATTTCGTTAGTTAAAGTGCTATGGGTTAAACACGGAGTTGAGGAAGCAACTTCGGAGCCAGAGGATGCATGAAAGAACGTTACCCAAACCTATTCACCGGTAAGATTTTCGTGGATGAAAATCCTTAAGGAGGGGAGAGTTGTAACAACCCAATTTCGACCCTAATCGGACATAGTGGTTTCGGGACCACAAATCCTAGTTCAAAAAGTATTTTAATATTATTTTCTGTGTTAATTATGTGTGAAATTATATGTGTGAAAGTTTCGTGAAATAATTTTATTGTTTGTGTGCTTAATTTGAGAAAATGGCTTAATCGCGTAAAATAAAAATTTAGGGGTTAAATTTTAAAGTACTTAATTGTTGTTGTTTTTGTAAAATGAGGGATTTATAAGGCAATAATGCCTATATGCATATAGTGGGCGGCAAAGGACTAATATGTCCTTATTATATATGTTATTTATATTATGAAATAAAGGTTATTAAAGTAAAATAATAATTAATGTAATTATATGATTAATATAAAAAAATAAGCCATAATCTCTCCATCTTTTTGACTGAAACTAGGAATGAAATAGAAAGGTTTTTAAGCTTTGATAATTTCGGCACTTGCAAGCTTGATTAAGGTATGGATTTTGTTCGGTTTTTGATGATTTTTATGTTTTTGAGATCGTTGCTTCGAATGTTTCAAAACCCATGTCTTAATTTTATGAATTGTTGATGATTTTGAAATGTGCCATTGATGAATGCTTGAGGTTTGTGATATTAGTTGATGAAATATGAAATATATGTGTTAGATTAACATGTTTTGTCTTTAAATTTTTGGTGAATTTGAGTAAATAGGGCTAAATTGTGAAATAAATTTTTGAGGGACTAAAATGTGAAATAAATGAAATATATGGATTTGTATGGACTAGAGTGATATTCGGCCTAAGTATAGTATATGTAAATTTTGTGTATTTTGTGTTTTATGCAATAAAGACTAAATTACAAAAAGTGTAAAATGTTAGGGGCAAAATGGTAATTTGCCCAATTATGTAGTTTTGGACTAAATTGAATGATTTGATAAATAAAAGGGTTAAATTTGAATATGTTTAGATCAAGAGCCGAAGAAAATAGAATTAGATCGGGGGAAGTCAAAAGTAATCGAGTAGTCGATTGTGTCCGTCGTTATCCGAGGTAAGTCGATAAGTATTTAAATTTCATTAAATTTATTAGTATATAGTAGATAGGTGATAAATGGAATTATTGAATGTGTTAATTGTCTTAGCCGATTATATTTGTTGAAATAGGTAAGTTATTTGAGTTTGATTCAATTAATAATTAATGTCTGTAAGCCCGTACGAAACCTAGAAATACATGGGATTTTTTGATAAGTGATTTCGTGTAAGACCACGTCTGGGATGTTGGAATTGACTTGTGTTTTCGTGTAAGACCACGTCTGGGACGTTGGAATTGACTTGTGTTTTCGTGTAAGACCCTATCCGGGACAGTGGCATCGATCTGTGATTACATGTAAGACCACTTCTAAAACGTTGGCATTGTACGAACCTTTTGACTATTCGCGTATCCTATTTAATTTCGATCGGTTTAACGGGTAGTGTTAAACGAAGACGGTTATGTAACTGAAATACATGTGCAAGTATGTATTAATTAAAGAAATATATGGAAATATGGTACGTTATTTATTTGGAATTATATATCTTATGTGAATATAAGTTTTGAATTATTATGTTGGTATGTATAGATGTAATTCGGATTTTGGTTGATAATTATGTTGTTAAAGGTAAAAGTTTTATAAGCATTTATACAAGGACACAATCAGTTTTATAAATTATATATGTGATTAAAGTGTGGTTATGTAATATATAATATTCTTGTGTAATAAATTATGTGCCTTTAATCTTTACTAGTTAAAATATTTCTTATGTCGTTGACTTACTGAGCTTTAAATAGCTTTCTGTGTGTGTTTGTATTTGTTTATCTTTGTCTTATAGATTTTGAAGTCGTTACGAGCTTGGGGATCGTCAGTAAAGCCTATCACATTATCGACTAATTACGGTATTCTATAAGCTAAAATTTGTTTTGGGACTATGGCATGTATAGACTAGATTAGAAGTTGTTTAATTCTAATGTGTATATATTAAAGCCATGCGAAAATGGCTTAATAAGCTTGTTATGTTCGGTTTTGAGTGAATTATGGTTTAGGCGTATTTTGATTATGGTTTAGTATTTTATGGATAGAATTATATATGTGAATGTTATGTGTGGTTTGTTTGGATTAGTATTGATGACCGAATAAGCTCATGTTAACCTTATATAATTTTGAAATAAGGTTGGTTAATCAAGCCTAGGACATTTGATTTTGGTTGTGATTTTAAATGCTCATTAGTAACCTTAGTACTTGGCTCATGATGTATTGATAATAAAATAATTATTTTCGGCCATGTTATAAAAATAAACTTTTATATTTTTGTTTTTATTTTATTTTGGTGTTAAAGAGTTGTAATGATTGTTTAAAATTCTAGTACATTTTGAAATGACTTGTAACCCTAATCGGGTGACGGGTATTGGTTAAGGTGTTACAGTGAGTATCAGGTGAGTCACTATTTTAACTCCAGTATGTGAATTGTTCAAATATATATATAAAGATAATACTTTGGGTAATGGGTAAGTTTTTGAATCTTAGTAAGATTTTGCATGTGCAATTATAATATGTATAAAATACTATCTGAATAGGAAATTGAGTGATAAGTGTGCAAGTAAAGTCTAACATGGAAGAATATGATTCAATCAGGTGTATGGATAAATCTGGGTAAGTAAATTCTGAGATAAATGTCCCTTTGTGATGTCTCCGCTAGGGCAGTTATATTGCTAAGCAATCTGACATGTTAAAATATGAATGTAAGTGTAAGACCATGTGGATGAGACCCATAGAAATGTGTCATATGAAAACACTATTGGTGATGCCTCTAATTAGATGAAGACTGGACTGGCAGATCATGACATGAAAGTGTGTAAGTCAATGCAGTTGAGACCCATGGCATAATATGATGATATTAACATTCATGGTAATGATTTTGGTATTATGTAAGTCCATGAGGGTGAAACCCATGACACTTTCTGTTAAAGTCTGTTGGGATAGTAAGCATATGATTCTGTTTGTTGCCTATGTGGCGTGACCTTCTAAGCCTTTGTGGCAAGTTCTGTACCATCTCATTGGCGTATTTGGTGTTGTTTGTCTGGTAAGAAATGGTAATTTGCCTTTGTGGTAAGTTCTATATACGTTATGAGGGTTCTTTATGAGATAATTCCATTATAAAGCTAATTGGGTTTGATTAGTTCCGTGATGTAATCGAATCAGTTTAAAAGGAAGTTTTCTGAGTGAAAGTATGTATTTATATCTTAAAAAGGGTATTCGCCATGGTAGTGCCAGTTTAAAATAATGGGCGTGTTCGTAATTATTAAAGAGATAAGTGTCTGCTGATTTGAATTTGTATGCACTACGTAAGCTTGAAGTATGAGTTATCTAGTATATGTCACATCTCATGATTTATTCTGGAATTGGAGTTGTATGTCATCTTGGGTATTCTTGTGTTTTGTAACAAAAGAGTGTGAGAATTCTTCTGAATGATCTAAGAAGTTCATTATCAATATGAGCATGTGTTGGGTTTTGAGTTAGAACATGAATTGCTTGGTAGAGGGATGGTATCAACTCAATATGGAAATATGCCAAATGTCAGTTCAATTAGTAAGTATCCACTAGTAAGTAATGTCTATGAATGAACATTCTGTTAAAATGTTAAATGTTGTATGAGGAGGAAATATGTAGGAAATGGGCTCTGTGGAGATATTACTTTGAGAATTATCTTTGTCATTTTAAGAGGGAAAAGATAATAGAATATTGTCTCTTAATATCTAAAGTCAGCCAAGTAATAAAGAGAAAGTTGGTTGGCGTATAGATGCAAGTCAGATATTATGAAAGTGTTTGTCTAAAACAAAAATGATATGTTAAATATGGAAACTATCATATACGCATACATCCAACATTTGAAATACCCGCCAAGGTATTCTGTATTAAAATTTACTAAGTACTTTTGAACTTACAAATGCTTATTTTTGTTTTAGGTAGTGCTGTATGGTTTAGTTTACCGAGTGGGACAAGCTAGGAGTGTGCCATGGGAACGGTGAGCTGGGATACTATGCATATAGAAAATAAGATCAACTTAGGAATTGGGCATATAATAGGATTACACTTTAAAGAGGTTGTTTTTAATGAACTTTTGTGTTGTAAAAAAGTTGTAACAAATCTAATGTGTTTTTAAATATTTTTCATTGTTCCTTTACTATTGAGACATCAATTAATAATAAGAAGTACATTTTAAGAAATGTGGACACATCAATTATTTTGAAACTTTTTTACTAAGTGTAATGTGAGGCATTAATTAATAATAAGAAATACATTTTAAGAAATGTGTACACACTGAGGTCTGGTGTAACACCCTATACCTAGCCTGATCGTTAGCCTAAGAATAGGATGCTACACCACCGTCTCACATCGCATGCAACATAAGTTGACACTTTATTACTTACATACATCTTTTTGTTTATGTTATTATTGTGGCATTCATACGAATTCTAGTCATACTTACTCTAGGGTGTATCAAATGTGCTAACATACATTGTACCATCATAACATAAGCACCAAACAAGCGTTAGGGTCACTTAGCAAAATATCCCAAAACTGTTACGTAGGTATCGATACTGGTAGAGTGCTATCGATAATTCTCTCAAGTGGTATTGATATCGCTAGGAAAATCGATTCCAAATTAGTTTACTGTTTCTCATCTTAAAAACTCAACTTTAGGAAAATATCTGTACCACTAAAAAAGTATCAATAATTTTACCCCGTGTATCAATAGTCGTGGCAAAATATCGATACCAACTAGTGAAACTGACTTCCTACACTTCAAAAATTGTAGAGGTATCATTTTTAAAACCCGAATATCGATACCTCTATTCCAGACGTTAGAAACACAACATATATCATTAGAGAGGTCATTCTGATCATGTTCAAAACATCATGCATCAGATACCACATAAATTTAGCACCAAAATGTCCTAAATATCAGTCCCAACATCATATTTCAAGTCCACAATTTCCAAGTCTAATAGGCATGCAAAAAACCAAAAACCTTAGCAAAACCAACATAACATCTACCACATTGCCTTTTATTCCCAGAACAAAAATAACCAAATAGCACCTACTAATAGCAACTAAAGTACTTGGCTTGGATCACCCCTCAAGACCACACCGTTCACACTGGCACTACTTATTTGTAATGGTAAAAAGGAGTGGGTGAGCTTAACAAGCTCAGTGAATGCTCAGAACAACCACTAAGCAAACAAGTCATTATGCATCGATTAAGCAGACATGTCAAATATTCATAACATATTTAACTTTAATATCATATTTCATACGTCTAATCATCTTCCATTTATACCATTACACATTTATCGCACTAATCACATGATTATTTAAGCATATATCATAGCACATATAAATCACATTTAATCAGATTCAGTCACATTATATGATAGTTTAGCTTTTGAGGTTATGAAACATAATGTGGACTTTATCACCACACGTCGGATACATAGATCTTCAACACACCAAAATGACTCATAGAGTTGAACATGTCCCATAAATGAGGCATATAGCTAACACTCTCCAACACACCAAACACACATATCTCGATGAATAGTGTTTAGCTCACATTCCCTTATCTCTCCGAAAATTTTCCCTGGGCCTCAACGCCCCAAAATCACATCACAAAGGTGAGTATTCACAATCCTATATCATGCCAACTATATCCACATTATTATCACATATTTACTGACTGGCTTTTCGTAAATATTCACTGCATATTCACATCATTGGCACATTATAATCACTGTCACATGGTATGGAAACATACCCACAGATTTACTATCACATGGCATGAATAACGTACCCATATATTCTCTGTCACAACAATCATCAGAACCGTATGACATATGTTATGGCATCTCATATATGTTCATACTTTCATAATTGCACAATTGCACAAACACATATATATCACATTTAATCATAGGTGTGAGAACACTTACACTCAAAATTTAGAGTAAGGGTTTAGGCTACCTCTAAATTCCCAATTACACAATGAATCATCTATGAGCATTCCAAAAACTCACCAGAATTGTGCTTTCTCAAAACTGAAAGCTCAGACAAACTTTTCTTTACCTTTGTCTTTACTTGTTGAAGGTCCTATTGACTTTGATACTTGAACAAGAAAAACCACACAAATATACAATCAACAATCAGTCATTAACTCACATTATATAGTAAAAAAATAGCATAAGCTACGTTCTCTTTTAATCGAATCCATTGACATAAAAACTTTAAATTTGTATATCTCAGCCTACACTTAATCTTTTTGCATGAAATGAATTTTGTTCATCTACATATTAATATATGACTAATTTCCAACCATTAAACTACACAAAACTAGTCAATTCATGGTAACAACAATTTTCGACATGCAATGGCCATTATGAATAAAATTCATTAAAACTTCAGAAATCCTTAACAAAAATTCAATGTAGATGTAGAAACATTCTAATCATGATAAAACAAGTTGAAACACTTTTTGAAACCACATTTTAATCCACAATTTTGAAAACTACCATCAATAACCAACTTTTTGACTTTTATTTAAAACCTGCGTTTTAATGGTTAAAAATTTAGTTCAAAAGACTAGATATCATTTAAAACTATTAGAAGGACGAATGGTTACCTTCGATGGAAGAAAAATGAACTTTGACACATATCCAAGCAAACCTACTCTTGAAGAAGATGATGAGATTAGTGCGGTTTTTGGGTGTTTTTCTTGGTTTTAGTAAAGATTTATGGTTCGAAGAATGTTGGAAATCAAGAGGGATTAGTATTTGGAAGTAAAAATCGATTGAGAGAGTTGGGAGAATGGAATGGATGAAAAGAACAACTATGGGGAGTAAATTATCGTGAAATCAATTTTGATAATGAGGGGTTTTAGGTTGATTTTAAAATTATGGGTAAATTGCTTCATAAAAACTCTCAGTTTTGACTCTTTTACAAATCAGTCCTATTTTAAAAATTAAAGGTATTTAAAAATCGTTTTTAGAAATTGACTTAATTTCCTAATAGCCATAGCTGAAAAAATTATCAATTACCAACCTTACAAAATTTTGAGCACATATAAGCTAAAATTCCTAAAATACTCAAAACTACTAGGCCTAATTTTGGGTTTTTATAATTCTCTCCTTCTAAAAAGAATTTTTTCCTCGAAATTACCTGAACTAAATAGATAAGGATACTGACTTCTCAATGCATCCTCGATTTCCCAAGTAGCCTATTCTGTTTTGTGGTTGCACCATAAAACCTTAAGCAGCGTAACTCTCTTGTTTCACAAAACATTCTCTTCGCTAGCTAAAATCTCTATTTATTCTTCTTCATAAGTGAGATCAGGTGGAACCTTGATCTCCTCTACTGGCATAATATGTGATGGATCTGAACGATACTTCTGATGCATAGACACATGGAAAGCATTATGAATTTGTTCATGTTTCGCAGCAACTTAAGTCGATAAGCTACCAGTCCAATCCTCTCAACCACTTCATATAGTCCAACATACGTAGGACTCAACTTACCCTTCCTTCTGAACCTTAAAACCTTTTTCCATGGAGAAATATTTAAGAACACCTTATCACTAGCTTGAAACTCGATGTCTCGACGTTTCACATCCGCATAAGATTTCTTCCTATCTGTTGCTGCTATCAACCTCTCACATATCAATTTTACTTTCTTTTTAGTCTTTCGAACAAATTTGGGCAACGACCCTCTTTTCATCTAATTCCATCCAACAATAATGAGTCCTACACTTCCTACCATACAGCGCCTCAAATGTTGCCGTGTGAATACTTGCTTGGAAACTATTGTTGTAAGAAAACTCTGCTAAAGGCTAAAATCGCTCCCAACTACCACTGAACTTAATCACACAGCTTTGCAACATATATTCTAACACTTGAATTACCCTCTTAGATTGACCATCAGTTTGGGGGTGATAAGTCGTACTGAAAGTAAGCTTCGACCCCAAAGCCTCTTACAAACTGTTCT
The DNA here is from genome assembly GCF_007990345.1 of Gossypium hirsutum. NCBI lineage: Eukaryota > Viridiplantae > Streptophyta > Magnoliopsida > Malvales > Malvaceae > Gossypium > Gossypium hirsutum. The sequence goes on along the minus strand of NC_053438.1, from coordinate 26,840,393 downwards.
AGAACCTTGAAGTAAAACGAGGATCCCTATTGGAGAGGATAGAAATTGGAACTCCATGAAGACATACAATTTACGCAATGTACAACTTTGCCAACTTCTGTAAAGAATAATTGGTATGCATTGCCAAGAAATGTGCAATTTTCAAAAATTGATCTACTATAACCCATACCGAATCTTTCTTCAACGGACTCAAAGGTAAACCTGAGATAAAGTCCATCGTGATTCTTTCCCACTTCCATTCAGGAATCGCAACAGGTTGCAAAAAACCCCAAGGAAATTCATGTTCAGCTTTCACCTATTGACACACCAAACATCGAGCAACAAAATCGGTAACATCACGCTTCAACTAGGCCACCAATAAATCTCACAGAGATCATGATACATTTTACCACTACCAGGATGCATAGTGTAAGGGCTACTATACACCTCAATAAGGATCACTTGTCTTAAATCCACATCTTGCGACATACACAACCTACCTTAGAAATTCAAGATACCATCTGCATCAACATCAAAGTCTCCCCTAACACCTGGCTCAACTTGACAAATCCTCTTCAACAAATCTCCATCTAACAGTTGTTTCTCCTTAATTTGTTGAGTCGTAGTCGACCTCACTTGAAGTTCAACTAACAAACCACCATCACTAGCTGAACTCAAGTGCGCAAACATAGTTCTCAACTCTGTTATCGATTTCCTACTCAATGTGGCAGTAACAACATTCGCCTTGCTAGGATGATACTGATAGTACTAGAAAGAACATACGTTTTCTCCATACTTATTGGTTAATTTGTCTCCATTTAATTATCTTTAGCATATATTTTAGCATTTTTATTTCAATAATTTACATTTTATAACTCAGTGAATCCTAGCCTATTTTATCCTTAATTTTGCTATCTTATTGTATTAATATCGCTGCATGAGTAAACTTCAGATTGTATCCAGCATTTTTGCTGCACCTGATAGTTATCTATAATGTCGCTGCATGAGTTAATCCCATATTACGTCCAGAATTGTCGCTGCAACTGACAACTGTCTAGATAAGAACCAAAACTGTGTGAGCTGTCCAGTTTGATATAACCAACCTATACGTACAAGGACAAAAAAATTTTGAGGAAAGGACATATGTACTGTTAGAGCATGACATAAAAGGGGAACGTGAGAAGAAAAAAAAGAGAGATTCTTATTGTTCTCCTCCATCATCATCTTCATCATCTTACCTTGAAGCTTGCGGCCATGGCAGGTAAGCCTCTCACGGGTGAGCCAACATGAAAACCAAATGCAGACTAGCTCCTAACGAGGAGACCTAAGTGCGGGATAAGAGGGAATAAAGAGATTCAATAGAGTTGACTAGGGATAGTCTTCACCATTTGATTCATTCTTATTTCTTTTCAAATGCTGGTGATTAATCTCTGATTTCTGTTTGTGTGGAAGTACACACAAATTCTTGGTTAAATGTTATCTTATTCAAGCTTGCTTTTATTTTTTAATGTTGAGGTTTGAATGTTTTTTAACACAAAAGTGTTATTACAGTTGCTAACACCGAAAAGTACAATGACAGTTTGAGCTAACAAGCATTTCATGGAAGTTGAGTGAGGATTAGAGGAATTTAATCCACTTGTTCTAAATAGTGTCGTATTGCCTTCATTGGAAGGTGAGGTTAATCTACATGTTTAAGTCTCAGATTAAATAGAGAAGTGATGCTAGGTAAGATATACATTGAATTTTATTGCATCGACAATCACCTATACTTTTGTACCTTGTGAGTATTTAGTATTCTACTGAAGATTGATGTTGGGGATCCCAGTTTATAATCACCATATTTTACTTTATTATTTTTAAAGTTATTGCATTTACAACTATCCTTACAATTTATCTTGTTTACATCTAGTTATCAAACTGACATTAATAGAAAAAAAGGTCACAATCCTCGTGGGATCGATGTCCGACAAACTCACATCTGTCTATTAAACTTGCATCGATAGTGTACGCTTGCACATTATTGCTGTGACATTAAACAACCAACCAGATACTCAATCACACAGTTATAGTCCTTCTAAAGCTCAATCTAATGCCTTTGCCTTAAGTTCAACTCCTTGTTCAACTCCTTTTGCGAGAGAAGGTGCTTAGAGCTATTATAATCTGTGTAAATAACACATTTTTTCCCATATAAATAATGGCGCCAAATCTTAAGTGCAAATACCATAGCAGCTAATTCCAAATAATGGTTAGGATAGTTGTGCTCATGCGTCTTCAACTGTCTCGAAGCATAAGCCACAACTTTACCCTCTTGCATTAATAGACAACCAAGACCCGAGTACAAAGCATCACTATAAACCACAAAATCTTTTCCAGGTTCTAGTTGAATCAATATAGGTGCCTTCGTCAACATTGCTTTAAGCTATTCAAAACTCTTTTGCCTTTTATTATTCTATTCAAACACCACATGTTTAAGTAGTTTCGCTAAGAGTGCAGCAACAAGGGAAAACCCTTCAACAAATCTACGGTAACAACCAACCAAAACCAAACCCAAGAAACTCCAAACTTTTGTAACACTCCTAGGTGTCTTCCACTCCAAGATTGCTTTAATCTGCTTAAGATCCACTCAATTCCCTTTTGCCCATTTCATATGTCCTAAAAATGAAACTTCATTACGCAAAAATTCACACCTACTTAAATTTAGATACAACTATTTATCACACAGAATCTGCAAAACAACCTTTAGGTGCTCATCATGATCCTCCTTAGAACAAAAAATACACCAAAATGTCATCTATCAAGACAACCACAAATTGATCCAAGTACGAATATAATACTCGGTTCATCAAATCCATGAATGCAGTAGGGGCATTCGTTAAACCAAATGGCATCACCAAAAACTCATAATGCCCCTACTGAGTCCTAAAAATGGTTTTTAAATATTCGACTTGTAACAACCTATTTTCAGTGAAATCAGAATAATGGTTTTGAGACCACAAATCTGACGAGTAAATTATAATTTTATTATTTTTTAATGTCTAAGAGATGTTAGTAAGGTTGTGTTAAAATTTTCTTAAGAAATTCTGATGTTTGTATGGTTAATTAAGTGAAAAGTACTAAATCGTAAAAAGTGCAAAAGTAGAATTCCATTAGTTAAAGGAGTCGATTAGCTATGAAATTTTAATCTAAGGGACTTGAATGGTAAATAGACCAAATAATATGATAGTGGATGTTTATGGATATGGTTTTAATGAAATAATTAAATTTTTTAAAGGTTAAAATGGTAAATAGGTAATCAAAAACTAAAACAAAAGAAAGAAAAACTAGTATCATCTTCATATCATCTTCTTCAAATGAATTTTCACCATTGAAGATAGGGATAGGTTCATCCAATCTTCCTATAGTGCATGTAAGTGATTTCATGCCCCGTTTTTATTGATTTTTATGTTTTTTAAGTCGTTTTAGCTTAATCTAGTTAGCCTAGGGGTCAATTTTTAAAACTATTAAAGATTGAGGGTTATGAAATGAATATTTTTGAATGGTTCTTGATGATTAGTGGTAGATTATGAGTCCTTGCTTAAAAAACAAGTTTTGTAAACTGATTTTTGATGAAATGTGCATTTAGGGATTAATTTGTAAGAATGGTAAAAGTTCATGGAAAATTTATTAAATTATGGTTTCTATGGGTTGATATAAGTCCCTAGTAAATTTTTTAGCTTGAATAGAGGATGAAAAAGATTAGATTTTAATTTATGAGCTTAAAGACTAAATTGTGAAAAGTTAAATTATTACGGGTAAAATAGTAATTTAGCATAAATATGAAATGTGGACTAAATTGAATGCTAGAGGTATTAAATGAATTAAAATTGTCTATTTAGATCAAGATAAACCTCATATGAATCTAGATCGGGGAAAACCTAAAGCCTCGAATTAGTTCGACTTCGTTTTTACGGCCCTAGTTGTCGAGGGAAGTTCGTATGAACGACTATTGAATTAAGGTTGTTTAATTTGAATGTTACTATGTTATTTTTATTGTAAATGGATTAATATATAATTATATCAATGTTATGATGAATTGATGGATGTTGAGTCCCAGTTGAACCTTAGGAATTCGTAGGAAACAAATGATATGTCATTAGGGATTTCATGTTTCGGGTGCTGGTCTTGAATGTCCTACCGATGGATAAGGTCTTGCATCTGTTGTGGATACTCCACAACTTGTGTGAGCAACATCGTGTAGCTTACATTCCAATACACAGCTCATGTGTGTTGGCCCATTTCACAGCTTGTGTGAGCAATAATGTAAAGGAAAGGTTACGGTTATATGTTTAAGCACACTTTGCGTGAGCTTTCCCGAGTATCCGATCATATTCTAGATGGTTCAATAGGTATGAAAAGGAAAAAAAATGGTAAGTGTTCAAATGAAATATATCATGTACTTATGAAAAGGAAATGGTAACCTAAATGAGATGAAAAAATGTGTAAGTTAGTTGTTATGGATGAATTCATTTGAACCATGTATAAATGCACTAACTTGTGTATTTGGTGATGTTGTATAGGCACTGTGCCAAGCTTATGGTATTAGTTGGTGTTATAATTATGCTATTTACATTATGCAAATGAAATGGTAAGTTGTGTTTATGTTATACAAACTTACTAAGCATTAAGTGCTTACATAGTTTCTTTCTTATGTTTTATAGATTATCGGAAGCTCGACTAGTTTGGAAGCTTATAGGAGATCTATCACACTATCCAGTATAAATATTGGTAGTTTTTGATTGTTTTGGCCAATGTTATAATGACATGTATAGGTGGACTTTTAATTATGTTTAGTTGAATGCTTAATGGCTGATTTGGTATTTATAAGTTATGAATGTTTTCTTGGTTTGGTATATTTGACGCCTTACTAGTTTGTGTCATTGTGACTATATGATATTGCATGTTTTAGAATGGTTCAAATGGCATGTTTTGTAAAGGAATAGTAATGGTCAAGATGTGGGATGTTTCATAAGTTTTGGAACTAGTAATTGATGAATGGTAAGTGGTAAAATATGCATGTTTAGGTAAGCCTTGATGATTTCATTTGAGGTGCCTTTGAATGACATATTGGTTAGTTGAATTAGAACTTTGGAATGGCATATATATAAGTATGTTTAGGTATGGTTTGATGCTTTGTAAGTGTGCACAAATGGTTCAAATGTATATGCATGATTTAGTGTTGGGAATGGCTTGTTTTAGTTGAATTTTAGGTCCATACGGCCTAAGACATGGGCGTGTGACTAAGCCGTGTGTGACACGCGGCCTAGAAATAGGGCCATGTGTTTCCTAAAGGTTCCTTTGTATGCAAGTCAGTGAGTTACATGGCCTGGCACACAGGCATGTGGGGCAATTTTGAAAGTTACATAGTGTGGCACACGGGCATGTGACACGACTGTGTGACCCTACTCAAAGGGTTACACAGTTGAGGACACAGGTTGGGGCACAGTCGTGTGTCCCTAATTTGAAGGTTACACGGCCTGAGACACGGGCACGTGTGTCAGCCGTGTGACCCATGTAGTTAAATTTTTGTAATTTTTATTGAACACTCAAAATGTTTTCAATTTAGTCCCAAATTGTTTCTAAGGTATTTCTAGGGCGTCGATGGCTTAATTTAGGGATTGAATGTACATGTATGATTGATATATGATGTGATTATGTTTGTGAATGAAATATTGTTTAAATGTTTTTGATTGTACAGTAATGCTCTGTAACCATAATCTGGTGACGGATGTGGGTTAGGGGAGTTACATGACTCCTTCATCTTGAACTGATAATACTCAGATCTTAAGTCAATCTTCGAGAACATTGTTGCACCTCAAAGCTGATCAAACAAGTCATAAATTCAAGGCAATGGATACTTATTTTTAATAGTCAACTTATTCAAGTACCTATAATTAATACACATTCTCAATGTACTGTCCTTCTTCACAAAAAAAAAACTAGGGCACCATACGAAGATAGACTCAGTTGAATGAACCCTCTATCTAGTAACTCTTGCAACTGAATCTTTAACTCTTTGAGCTCTTTTGGTGCCATATGATAAGATGCAATGGACATCGGTGCAATACCAGTATAGAGTTCAATATCGAACTCAACTTCATGATTCAATGGTAAGCCAGACAGCTCTTTAGGAAACACAGCAAGAAAATCCTTAATGGCACGAATACACTGAACTCTCAACTCTTTACTAACCGAATTCAATACATAGGCTAAGTAAGCTTCACAACCTTTTCTCATCATATTTTCAACCTTCATAGCCGAAACTGTGACAGCCCAAAATTGACCCTAGTCGGGAAGTGGTTTCGGGACCACAAAACCGAGTCTTATAAATAATTAAAGATTATATTCTGTGTTTATGATGTGCGTAAATGCTTGTGTGATAGTTCCATACTTTAATTTGGTCAGTGTATGTGGAATTTATTAGTAGGGACTTATGTGAGACAATTTAGAAATATGCTAGGCAAGTGTTCAAGTGGCCCATTAATATATGTGGGAAAGTGTTTGTCCTTGCATGTCAAATTAGCCAAATTAAAGCATAGTGGCTGGCCATGCTATGGGTGGAAACATGTCACCAACATGTTATGCTAGTGATGTATGCTAAGAAAAATAAAATAAAGAGCATGGTAATTAAACAATGAAAAGGAAGGGTGATGAAAAAAAAAAATGGTCTCATCCATACCCCCCTTGTTGCCGTGAGTTGAGGAAAGAAAACAAAAAAAAAATGTGTTCATTCTTGAACACCTTTGGCCGAATAGAGGAAAGAAAGGAAGGGGAAGAGCTTGAGAAAATCGGCTATGGTGGTTTGCTAGACTAAGGTATGTTTGATGTTGTTCTTGAGATGCATGCATGTTTTAGTAGTTGACTTGAGTTCTAAAAACCCATGGTTCAATTTTGTGGATTGATGATGATTTTGTGTTTTGCCATTGATGAGTGCTTGAGCTTTTTGATAGTTGTTGATGAAAAGTGAAAGATATGTTAAAGATTAATATGTTAAATTAAGGCTTGGTAAGCTAGCTATTAAGGTGAAATGCTAATGTTAGTATTTGATTTGGTAATAATCTGTTTGGAAACAGCAGCAGTAAGGTGATTTTGGAAAATCGCCATAATTTGTAGGAGTTGAATTAGAAGCTGAGTGAATTATGCCATTAAAGCTTGAAGAGTCTATTTTCTTACAAAAGAAACTATAAAAACAAAAGAGTTATCGATCTTGAGATATTTGAAGTATTGTGGGGCTGAGTCAAAATGACTACTAGATTCCCTGTTCTGTTTTTAGGAAATCATTATAAATTGTACAAAAATGATTATAAGATAAAATTTATATGCTTAGACTCCTTAATGAGTCTAGTTTCAAATGAGATCAAATACAACACATTTTGAATTCTGTAAAATGAGAAATTTGATTCGTAGTGAAGAGTGGTCAGAATAGTCAAACAGTGAAACAGGGGAAACTTCAAGAAAAATATGGTATTGATTGGCCAAGCCAAAAATTCTGAAAATTTTATGGATGGAAGATATACGAGTCTATATTCAGGGAAAATTAACGGCTAGTGATTTGGAGTTTTGTAGCTCCAGTTATAAACAATTTAGCGACTACTGCTCAGGAAAACAGCTCGTAGTGAATATGTGATTTTGTTGTAAACATTAATGAAAATTTGCCAATGAGTTATTTATTGACTATTATAAAGCTTACTATAATCTATGTGTGTGAAGGTCAAATCAATATATATATTAATCTGAAAGTAATACTTGAATAGTCGATTAATGACTATTTTAAATTTTGTTGAACTTAAGCTCAAGAGCAAAAGGGAACTAGATCCGATAAAGGCAAAGAAAAGATCACTGAGTAGTCGAGTTGGAACCGTCTTACCCAACACAAGGTAAGTCATTAAGCATGTAGTTGGTATTATTTCAAATGGTCATAATGTTTATGTATTGATGCTGAATGGAATGAATAAATATACATATATATATATGCATGTACGTATGTGATGATGAAATTGTTGAATGAAAAGAAAAGAGGTAAGATGTACTGAGTTGTTGATCTCGGCACTAAACGTGCGGGTATAACCATTTATGACCATGAGATTGGCGCTAAGTGCGCGGGATTAAATTGTACAGCACTAAGTGTGCGATTTGACTATGTTGCACTAAGTGTGCGAAATGAATATGATGCACTAAGTGTGCGAATTGACCATGCGGCACTAAGTGTGCGAGTTTGACTATGTAGCACTAAGTGTGCGATTTGATTACGTAGCACTAAGTGTGCGAGTTGATTATATAGCACTGAGTGTGCGGACTCAATATACATTCGTGAATCATTATGGACACTATGTGTGCGACACTATTGAGTCGATCGCGGACAGCGGATCGGGTAAGTGTCTTGAGTACATGGCTAATAGGTGCTATGCTTATACTTGGTGTTGAGCTCGGTAAGTTTGAACCTATGTGACAACTATACTTGAAGTCACGTACATAAAATTTATCATAGGATGGGTGAAAGGCCGTTTAGTCGTTTGATTGTAACGAAAATAAATTGATTTATGAAAATGCTTCAATGTCCTATTGATGAGTATATGGAATGTGAATGCATGAATTGATATGAAATTGAATCGATAGGTTGGAGGAACTATGGTATGGTTCGGAATGGATGGAGTAATTAGCCTCGTTCCATTTTGTTTTCTCTTGTGATAATGTTATTGATGGATGGTAGTGCATAGCTTATGACTTACTGAGTTATAAACTCACTCGGTGTTTCCTTGTCACCTATTCTAGGTTTCTTGGACACATCTCTTTTTGCGTGATCGGGCCGTCATCGAAGTTATCACACCGGATAGCAAGTTTTGGTACTTTCTTCTTAGTTGGCTTAGAAGAACATTTTGGCATGTATAAGCTATTGCGTTGTGTTTGAACTTTGGCATGTAAACTTTAAGCCATGCGAAAATGGCACGAATGTTCGATTGAGTTGGATCAAGGGTAGGCATGAAATGGACCTAGTTACTTTCGTAACAGATGCTGGCAGCAGCAGTGTCATGAGATTGAAAAATCACTAAAAATAGTAGGAGTGGAATTAATTGATGAATAAATTATGTAATCGAAGCTCGATGAGTCTGTTTTCATGAGGAAGTAACGAAAAGATCATATGGGCAGTATATTTAGAGATAATCAGATTTTTGTGGGACAGGGCCAGAACGGTTTCTGGATTCCCTGCTCCGACTTTGGAAATTCATTATAAATTAACCAGAGATAATTAGGGGTCGTATCATATATGTATAGATTCCTCTCTGAGTTTAGTTTTCATAGAAACAAACGGCATCAGTATTGAAGCCCCGTGCAGGGAGATATCCAAGTCGTAATGGGCAAAGGTCAGTGTAGTCGACCCCTGCAACATGGGAGACTTTGACTAATAAACTGTACTAATTGGCCCAATCAAAAATTCTAGAAAAAAATACATAGATGGGCACATGAGTCTAGTTTCTGGGAAAAATTACGAAACTGATTTTCGAGTTACGAAACTCAAGATATGATTTTTAAAACGACTAGTACACAGATTGGGCAGTGTCTGGAAAATAAATTTTATAAGGGGTTAAAGTCAGTTAACACCTCATGTTCGACTCCGGTGTCGGTTTCGGGTTCGGGGTGTTACATTTGATTGGTATCAGAGCTATGGTTTAGTCGGTTCTAGGACTACCATAGCACGTATGAGTCTAGCTATACATGCCTTAATGTTAATGTTTAAAAGGGTGATGACTTCTGACGGTTGAAATGTTTTTGTTTTGATTAGTAAATGGATCCCGGTGTAGAAAGAACCCTAGCGGATGACGTTGAGAGCGTAGCGGCTGCTCCTGCACAAGGGACGCCGCCTGTTGAACCTCAGTCATCTGCGAATAATCAAGGTGAGGGGGCTAAACAAGCCTTCTTTACCATGATGAATGAGTGGGTCGCGCAATATGCCCGAACCAACCCGGCTGTCCAACAATTCCCAAATTTGAATAATCCACCCCAAGAGCCTATAATGCCATCAGTCGCTGATCCTGTGAGGCTGAGTAAGCCACCTGTAGACTTGATTAGGAAGCGTGGGGCCGAGGAGTTCAAGGCCATAGTAACTGATGATGCCGAAAGGGCCGAGTTCTGGCTTGATAACACCATTCGAGTGTTCGATGAATTGTCATGCACACCTGACGAATGTCTAAAATGTGCTGTATCTTTGTTGCGAGACTCAGCCTACTATTGGTGGAGGACCTTGATTTCCATAGTCCCGAACGAGCGAGTAACTTGGGACTTCTTTCAAACGGAATTCCGAAAGAAATTTATTAGCCAACGGTTCATTGATCAGAAGCGTAAGGAGTTCTTGGAACTCAAGCAAGGCCGTATGACTGTATCTGAATACGAACATGAATTCGTAAGACTCAGTAGGTATGCCCGGGAGTGTGTAGCTGATGAGGTTGCTATGTGCAAAAGATTCGAGGAAGGATTGAATGAAGATTTAAAGCTACTAATGGGTATTTTGGAAATAAAAGAATTCGTAACACTAGTTGAACGAGCCTGCAAGGCGGAAGAACTTGGAAAGGAGAAGAGGAAGGCTGAATTTGAAGCTAGAGATTATCGTAAAAGATCGACGGGTAAAGCTCCGTTCTCAGCTGTAAAAAAGTTCAGGGAGGACATTAATAAGTCGAGGGCGACTGCGGGAATTTCCATCAGGGCAAGACCATCGATGGGCTCCCGAGCTACTTCGGTAGCTAGTGTGGGCAATAATCATCACGAGAAACCTGAATGTCCCCAATGTGGAAGACGACACCTAGGTGAATGTTGGGGCAAGTCTACTAGCAGGGCCTGTTACGGATGCGGTTTGAAGGACCACTTCATTAGAGATTGCACGGAGCTGGATGAGAAGAATAAGATTCAAGGTGCAAGACCTAGTGGAGTGACATCTAGAGGTAGACCACCGAGAATTTTAGGAGGCAGGGGTGGTAGTCAGAGGGGGGCCTCTGATACGGCCGATCGAGCCGAGAACCGTACTCCTGCTAGAGCATATGCCATTCGCGCACGAGAGGAGGCATCCTCCCTCGACGTCATCACTGGTACCTTCACTCTCTTTGATACTAAAGTGATTGCATTGATTGACCCTGGTTCTACTTATTCATATGTATACGAAACCTTAGCAACCAATAAGACTCTACCTGTTGAGTCTACTGAGCTCGTAATTCGAGTATCAAACCCTTTGGGTCAATGCGTACTTGTTGATAAAGTGTGTAAGAGATGCCCTCTAATAATCCGAGAATCCTGTTTTCCGGCCGATTTGATGCTTTTGCCGTTCGACGAGTTTGATGTTATTCTTGGTTTGGATTGGTTAACCGCGCATGATGCGGTTGTGAATTGCAAAAGCAAGACTATCGATTTGAGGTGCGCAAATAACGAAATAATCCGAGTTGAGTCTGCAGACTTAAGGGGGTTGCCAGCTGTAATATCAGCAATGTTGGGCCAGAAATATGTAAGGAAAGGGTGCGAAGCATACCTCGCGTATGTACTTGATGACAAGGAGTTAGAAAAGAAACCCGAATCGGTGCCGGTGGTTTGTGAATACCCGGATGTTTTTCCTGAAGAGTTACCGGGTTTGCCACCTGTTCGGGAGGTAGAGTTTGGTATTGAGCTTGTACCTGGAACTACGCAAATTTCGATCGCTCCGTATCGTATGGCACTAACCGAGTTAAAAGAGTTGAAAGCTCAGTTGCAAGAATTGACGGATAGAGGTTTCGCTCGACCGAGTTTCTCACCTTGGGGTGCACCAGTATTGTTCGTGAAAAAGAAGGACGGAACCATGAGGTTGTGCATTGACTATCGTCAACTGAATAAAGTGACGATAAAGAATAAGTATCCGTTACCGCGTATTGATGATCTGTTCGATCAATTAAAGGGAGCATCGGTGTTTTCAAAGATAGATTTGAGATCGGGTTATTATCAGTTGCGGATTCGAGATTCGGACGTACCCAAAACTGCTTTCAGAACGAGGTACGGTCACTACGAGTTCTTAGTGATGCCGTTCGGGCTCACTAATGCCCCTGCGGTGTTTATGGATTTGATGAATCAGATCTTCAGGCCGTATTTGGATCGGTTCGTAGTTGTGTTTATTGATGACATCTTGGTCTATTCAAGAGATGAGACCGAACATGCTGAGCATCTGAGGCAAGTGTTGCAAATTTTGCGGGATAAGCAGTTATATGCTAAGTTCAGTAAGTGTGAGTTCTGGTTAAGAGAGGTTAGCTTCTTGGGTCATGTGGTATCCGCATCGGGTATTCGAGTTGACCCGAGCAAAATTTCAGCCATACTTAACTGGAAGCCTCCGAGAAATGTTACCGAAGTCTGGAGCTTTCTAGGGCTCGCCGGTTATTACCGACGATTTGTCAAAGGTTTCTCGATGATAGCCACACCAATGACGAAGCTACTTCAAAAGGATGTTAAGTTCGAATGGACGGAGAAATGTCAGAAAAGCTTCGATCAACTGAAAACTCATTTGACTGAAGCTCCAATTTTGGTGCAACCCGAATCGGGTAAAGAGTTTGTCATTTATAGTGACGCATCCCTACTTGGGTTGGGTTGCGTATTGATGCAAGAAGGTCGAGTTGTGGCCTATGCGTCAAGACAATTGAAGCCACACGAGAAAAATTATCCGACCCATGATCTCGAACTAGCCGCCATTGTGTTTGCATTGAAAATATGGCGACATTATTTGTTTGGTGAGAAGTGCCATGTGTTTTCGGATCACAAAAGTCTCAAATATTTGATGACTCAACGAGACTTGAATCTGCGACAAAGACGTTGGCTTGAGTTGTTGAAAGATTACGAGCTTGTCATTGATTACCACCCGGGAAAGGCTAATGTGGTTGCGGACGCCTTAAGCCGGAAATCACTGTTTGCTTTGCGAGCGATGAATGTACACTTGTCTGTTCTACCTGACAATGTGTTAGTAGCTGAATTAAAAGCCAAACCATTATTGACTCATCAAATTCTTGAAGCTCAGGAAGTCGATGATGAATTGGTTGCAAAACGAGCTGAGTGTGTTCCGAACAAGGAATCTCAGATTGATGATGATGGTTGTTTGAGGTTTAGAAGTCGTTTGTGTGTTCAAAGGAATTCAGAACTCATTCCGATGATTCTGAACGAAGCCCATTGTAGCCGAATGTCAATTCACCCGGGGAGCACGAAAATGTACAACGACTTGAAACGTCGGTTTTGGTGGCATGGTATGAAACGAGACATCTCCGACTTTGTTTCGAGATGTTTAATATGTCAACAAGTGAAAGTGTAACATCAAGTGCCTTCAGGGTTACTTCAGCCGATCATGATACCCGAGTGGAAATGGGACCGAGTCACAATGGACTTTGTGTCCGGACTGCCATTGTCCGCAAGTAAGAAGGATGCGATTTGGGTTGTTGTTGATAGGCTGACTAAGTCGGCTCACTTTATCCCCGTGCGTACGGATTTTTCATTGGATAAACTAGCCGAATTGTATGTTTCTCAGATTGTGAGATTACATAGAGTACCTATTTCTATCGTGTCGGATAGAGATCCGAGATTCACCTAGCGATTTTGGAAGAAATTGCAAGAAGCTTTGGGTACCAAGCTGCATTTTAGCACCGCTTTTCATCCCCAAACCGATGGTCAATCCGAGCGGATAATTCAGATACTCGAGGATATGCTGAGATGCTGCATCCTTGAGTTTAGTGGTTCATGGGAACGGTATGTACCTTTGATTGAATTCGCTTACAACAATAGTTTTCAATCAAGTATTAAGATGGCACCTTACGAGGCTTTGTACGGTCGTAAATGCCGTACACCATTGTTTTGGACCGAGCTCGGTGAAAGTAAAATTTTCAGAGTTGATTTGATTAAAGATGCCGAACAGAAAGTAAAGGTAATCCGTGAAAGTCTGAAAGCAGCCACAGATCGTCAGAAATCGTATGCGGATTTGAAACGAAAAGACATTGAATATCAGGTGGGAGATAAAGTGTTTCTTAAAGTTTCGCCTTGGAAAAAGGTACTTAGGTTTGGCCGTAAGGGCAAGTTGAGCCCGAGATTCATTGGGCCGTACGAAATCTCCGAACGAGTGGGGCCAGTTGCGTATAGATTGATTTTGCCCCCTGAGCTTGAAAAGATCCATGACGTCTTTCATGTTTCGATGCTTCGACACTATAGATCTGATCCATCGCACATAATTAGCCCATCAGAGGTTGAAATTCAAGCCGATATGAGTTATGAAGAAGAACCGATGCGTATCCCAGCTCGTGAAGTGAAGGAGTTACAAAACAAAAGAGTTCCGCTAGTAAAGGTGTTATGGCTCAAACACGGGATCGAGGAAGCTACTTGGGAAACTGAGAGCTCGATGAAAGAACGATATCCAAACCTATTTACCGGTAAGATTTTCGGGAACGAAAATTTCTTAAGTGGGGGAGAGTTGTGACAGCCCAAAATTGACCCTAGTCGGGAAGTGGTTTCGGGACCACAAAACCGAGTCTTATAAATAATTAAAGATTATATTCTGTGTTTATGATGTGCGTAAATGCTTGTGTGATAGTTCCATACTTTAATTTGGTCAGTGTATGTGGAATTTATTAGTAGGGACTTATGTGAGACAATTTAGAAATATGCTAGGCAAGTGTTCAAGTGGCCCATTAATATATGTGGGAAAGTGTTTGTCCTTGCATGTCAAATTAGCCAAATTAAAGCATAGTGGCTGGCCATGCTATGGGTGGAAACATGTCACCAACATGTTATGCTAGTGATGTATGCTAAGAAAAATAAAATAAAGAGCATGGTAATTAAACAATGAAAAGGAAGGGTGATGAAAAAAAAAATGGTCTCATCCATACCCCCCCTTGTTGCCGTGAGTTGAGGAAAGAAAACAAAAAAAAAATGTGTTCATTCTTGAACACCTTTGGCCGAATAGAGGAAAGAAAGGAAGGGGAAGAGCTTGAGAAAATCGGCTATGGTGGTTTGCTAGACTAAGGTATGTTTGATGTTGTTCTTGAGATGCATGCATGTTTTAGTAGTTGACTTGAGTTCTAAAAACCCATGGTTCAATTTTGTGGATTGATGATGATTTTGTGTTTTGCCATTGATGAGTGCTTGAGCTTTTTGATAGTTGTTGATGAAAAGTGAAAGATATGTTAAAGATTAATATGTTAAATTAAGGCTTGGTAAGCTAGCTATTAAGGTGAAATGCTAATGTTAGTATTTGATTTGGTAATAATCTGTTTGGGGACAGCAGCAGTAAGGTGATTTTGGAAAATCGCCATAATTTGTAGGAGTTGAATTAGAAGCTGAGTGAATTATGCCATTAAAGCTTGAAGAGTCTATTTTCTTACAAAAGAAACTATAAAAACAAAAGAGTTACCGACCTTGAGATATTTGAAGTATTGTGGGCTGAGTCAAAATGACTACTAGATTCCCTGTTCTGTTTTAGGAAATCATTATAAATTGTACAAAAATGATTATAAGATAAAATTTATATGCTTAGACTCTTTAATGAGTCTAGTTTCAAATGAGATCAAATACAACACATTTTGAATTCTGTAAAATGAGAAATTTGATTCGTAGTGAAGAGTGGTCAGAATAGTCAAACAGTGAAACAGGGGAAACTTCAAGAAAAATATGGTATTGATTGGCCAAGCCAAAAATCTGAAAATTTTATGGATGAAAGATATACGAGTCTATATTCAGGGAAAATTAACGGCTAGTGATTTGGAGTTTTGTAGCTCCAGTTATAAACAATTTAGCGACTACTGCTCAGGAAAACAGCTCGTAGTGAATATGTGATTTTGTTGTAAACATTAATGAAAATTTGCCAATGAGTTATTTATTGACTATTATAAAGCTTACTATAATCTATGTGTGTGAAGGTCAAATCAATATATATATTAATCTGAAGTAATACTTGAATAGTCGATTAATGACTATTTTAAATTTGTTGAACTTAAGCTCAAGAGCAAAAGGGAACTAGATCCGATAAAGGCAAAGAAAAGATCACTGAGTAGTCGAGTTGGAACCGTCTTACCCAACACAAGGTAAGTCATTAAGCATGTAGTTGGTATTATTTCAAATGGTCATAATGTTTATGTATTGATGCTGAATGGAATGAATAAATATACATATATATATATGCATGTACGTATGTGATGATGAAATTGTTGAATGAAAAGAAAAGAGGTAAATGTACTGAGTTGTTGATCTCGGCACTAAACGTGCGGTATAACCATTTATGACCATGAGATTGGCGCTAAGTGCGCGGGATTAAATTGTACAGCACTAAGTGTGCGATTTGACTATGTGCACTAAGTGTGCGAAATGAATATGATGCACTAAGTGTGCGAATTGACCATGCGCACTAAGTGTGCGAGTTTGACTATGTAGCACTAAGTGTGCGATTTGATTACGTAGCACTAAGTGTGCGAGTTGATTATATAGCACTGAGTGTGCGGACTCAATATACATTCGTGAATCATTATGGACACTATGTGTGCGACACTATTGAGTCGATCGCGGACAGCGGATCGGGTAAGTGTCTTGAGTACATGGCTAATAGGTGCTATGCTTATACTTGGTGTTGAGCTCGGTAAGTTGAACCTATGTGACAACTATACTTGAAGTCACGTACATAAATTTATCATAGATGGTGAAAGGCCGTTAGTCGGATGTAACGAAATAAATTGATTGATGCAATGA